>NC_056745.1:16679810-16777472 GCF_019279795.1 Protopterus annectens
ACATTATTATGCCTTTCAGTATACAGTCCCTCTGCCATTAGTATGTCACAACCAACAAGGCATGCAATTGTTTCCAGTTCTGTTTTACAAAACCTACATATGTCTGTTTTTCCCACATGTTCAATGGACTTTGTAAACCAATTTGTACATAGCCCACTATCTTGGTATCTAAGTATTTTTGTTCATCTGTTCCCTCTTTTATGCTCTTCTAACAGTGACACTTCTTGTGTTAATTGCTTTATAATTTTCTCTATTCAGCACTTCCAACGATGATATTTGATTTCTCCCCTTTCTCTCCCTCACTACCCTGTGTTCTTGTGATAGAACTTTATCAGTTATTAATTTAGCTGTACAGTAATATATCCTGTTTACTTCTGTTATATCACATGGATCTCTATGGACAGTCCTAATTACCTCATTCATTTGTATTATCAGATTTCTGACTTTTTAGGTTTTATTGACCTTCTGCAGTCTATTTCTTTCACTGATCTTAATATGTCTATCTAGCTCTATTAAATCAAATAACTCTTCTTTTAACTCCTTTTCTTCCAAACTGAGGGCACATCCCTTATTTTCCGTTTCCTGCGCCCATTCTATAGAAAATTCTATAGCATGTTCCTGTGGCACATTCTCTTCAATGTCATCCTGTGCCATCTGTTGTTCTGTCATATGGGAACTCACTGGCCTGTCACTCCCCAACATTAACTTTATCAGAGTTTGTACAGTTTCCTGTTCCTTCCTTTGCTATTTGGCTTCAAGTGAATGTTTATACTGGTTTCCTGTGGAAGGATCCAAATTATCTTCCTATGGCACCTGACCAATTGCTTCCTGTTCCACTGGTTTCCCCTTAATTTGGATATCCATTGCTCTATCCTGTTGTAGTGCTTTCTCAATTAGATTTTCTACACTAAATCCTTCACTTTGCAGGAGCTCCATAACAGTTTCTATTTCTTTAACTTCTCCATTACTAATCTCTTTTTCTACGTTTCCACTTAGTCTTCTTATTTTTTGTATTGTAAAGTTTTCCATATCCAGATTCCTTTGCCTGTATTTCACTTCAAATATCTTTGGTGCTGCTCTTTTTGTACTGGTTAGTTTTGCTTTCTCCTTTGCATTAATATTAGACCATATTAAATCTCTTTTTCTTTCTCATGTCCATATTTTTTTCAGATGCCTCCTGATCTTCCTGTTTCCCCTTACTTTGGGGACTCGCTCCATCATGCTGTGATGTAACCTGTGTTAGACCTTCTACACTAAATCCTTCACTTCAACAGGCAAAATAATGAGAGTCTGAAAAAAGTATTTAGCAGAGAATGTAGTGTGGAACGAGAGCAAATGCGGAAGAAACAAGGAGACGGGGGGCTGAGGAAGATGACATGTAAAGTTAAATGAGAAACACTGGGAATGGCTTGCAAAAGAAACTGAAAAAGTCTTATACTTGAAAACAGATTCAAGCCATTACAGAATAAAACTGAAGAAGGGGATGCTACTCGAGGTGAAATGATGAGGCCATCTGAGAAATGGGAAATTAAAAAAATAACAGGTTAGCAAACTTCAAAGAAAAAAAGGAAAACGGTAATGTATCAGGAACATTCTTTATTATTCGCAGCCAGTAGTGAAGTATGAATAAGTAAATTTGCAAATGACATTAAAATAGAAGTAATTAGAAATACATTAAAAGATAAAGTTAGACTGCAAGAACATGTAGAAAATAGTTGTATTTTGATAAAAGAAATTCTGTTATCCATAAGGCATTACTACTCATATTTGGAGTAGAGAAAATGTTCAATTTATATTGGATATCTGGACTAGGAGCTAAATTTGAACAAAAGTCCTTACAACTAGTTATAAAAGGCGTGAAAGTGCATTGATAGCAGTGATTTTGTCAGTATTCTTGAATCAGATAGTAATGCAACTAGACAACCACGAATACTGGCCATGGCCAAGGGTTTAATGACCTGTATTCATCTTTTACAAGTAAAGGGTTTAAAAGTACTTGTTGACTCAAAATCCCTTTATTTTTATTTGTTTTCCAAATACAAACAATCTTAAAATTCTTGACAGATACAAGTAATATTTGTTATAATATGCAATCAGGTCATAATCATCTCAATAGTATAGAATAAAACACATTACTATTTACTTTCATTTTATAACAGAGATGTGTATAGAGTTACCCTAACTGCATTGTGTACTAAAATTCTAACACACTATATTAGAACTGCGGTGGTGGTGCTGCGGTAGCATTGTCGCCTCACAGTAAGACGTTGTCCTGTTCGATTCTCAGCTAGAGCGTCTTCTGTGTGAGACATGCGTGAATGGGCGTACCTTAGTTGAAGGTTGTGCGTCAGGGCTGGCAACTCGGAATGTAAAAAATCTACTGCCAATCATTAGCGGACCAGAGTTCCGCTGTGGCGACCCCCTAACTGGGAAAAATCGAAATACACAACACAACAACATATACAATATTTACAGCAGGTGTAATAACAGCTAAAGGTCAGAATCTTAAGAGATGTGTATCTATATATTTCATCATTGAGTTCTTAGTCTAATCATCTTTGATTTGTATTTTATTAGGTAAAAGAGATTTCTGTATATATAATAAGATGATTTGTTACTTTAGATAATATTTATTCTTTTAGAAAGTGGTTCAAAAGGAGTCTCCAATATTTTTGATGATATGAGCATTTGGTGCCATCTCTTGTTTTAATTTCTGTGCAGTGAAATATCTGATATCTTTGTTTTTGAACTCCTCCCATGATAGTTTGGTTCTGTCTGTCCAGTTTTGGGTGATATCTGATTTCATTTGTGCAAATAGTGTAACTAATATGTTTGTGTCCTGTCTGAGCAATTTTTTAGGGGTTATATGTAGGATAGCAAATTCCCATGACTGTGTTGACTGTTCATAACCCATTTTTTCTAACTTAACTAAGAGCACCATCATTTTTATGTAAATTTATAGCCCCATAGGATGTGAAAAAGATCAGCATTCACTGATGGACAGTAGGGACAATTAGGGCAGTAGTTTAAATTAAATTTGTTTATAATCATTGGTGTATAGCAGGCATTATTATTTATCATCAATTGTGTATAAATTAAGCTCTTAAATGGGGATAGTCTAAGTGTAGTTTCTATAGCTTTGGATTTTTGTTCATCTGTAATTTTTGTGTTTTTCTCATTCCAGTAGGCAGAAAACAGCAAAAATACTTGATATTTAATAGATGTAATTAATTTGTATGTGTTACAGAGCATCTTTATTTTGAAGGAAAGGCACTGAAGCAGTGTTGTTGTAGTATTTATGTCTGTTTCTATTGAATTGTTAAAGTTTCCAATAGTGAACCAGACTTTTTAGTTGTCTTAGAATTATTATATATTTTTTGCTAACTTCAGCTTTTCTGTAGTCTCTTCTATAGTATAATCTTTCATTTTGAAGATGCCCCATTTGACGTAGTTTTTAATTTGTGGATATTGACTTAGATTTATCATATTGTTATCAAGTGTGAGATTAGGATTTAGATGTATAGGTTGCAAGAGGGTCAAAGTGTGTACTAGATCTAGAGATTCAAGTATCTTTGATTATATTAGGATTTAGATGTATAGGTTACAAGAGGGTCAAAGTGAGTACTAGATCTAGAGATTCAAGTAGCTTTTGGAATATGAGAATGCTATGTCTTAATACTTTATGCAACCCAATTTTCCTAAATTGTTCTTTCGGAAGAAAGGATAGGGCTTTGGGATTAACATTTAATGATTTTACATGTTCATACCGTAGTTTAACCCAAATCGGTCACCATTCCTTGGCCATAGAGGAATATTCTGATGTTTGAATTATTCTGTTCGAACAAATTATATCATAGTACAGTTTGAAATATGAAGGCCTAATCCCCCTCTGTCTTTGGGCAAAATTAACTTAGAGTATTTGATACTTGCTGATTTCAGGTACCAGATGAATTTAGATATTTCTGTGCAAATTTTATAGAAAACATTATCAGGAATACTTGTGTTTGTTGCATTTAATTGACATATCACTTTTGGGAGAACATTCATTTTAATGACTGCGACCTTGGCTAAGGTTGATAACTTCATATCTTTCCATCTAAAGAAGTCTTGTGCTACTTGTGTCCATAGCTTCCCTAAATTGTTTAACATTATTTACTTTTGATTATGATTGACAGATATTCCTAAATATCTGAGCGAGTAATCAATTTGAATTTGCGTGTCTGAGAAATAATACTTTTTGTGGCCTAGAGGATTAATTGGGAAGATTCGAGATTTAGATGTGTCAATTTCATAGTTTGACATTTCTGAAAAAGTTTTAATAAATTTCATAATTTTACTGAGATCTGTATTTGGAATTTCAAAGTAAATATTGACGTCATCTGTGAAAGCTGTTAGGGCTAGTTTGTTGTTCAGAACCTTTGGTATGCGATGGTAAGTACGCTGGGTTATGTGAAGGAATAAGGGTTCAATATACAAATTAAAAAGATATGGAGAAAGGGGACAACCCTGTCTAGTATCATTTACAATTTTTATTGGTTTAGATTCTATTTTATTTATTATAATTGATGTGTATGAGCTTTTGTATATTATTTTTATTATGTCAATAAATTCTTCTGGAATATTATAGAATGATAATATTGCAAATAGAAATTCTAAATTTACTTTGTCAAAAGCTTTGTAGCATCTAGCGCCAGGGCATATCTTGTTTTTTTTTTTTCATATAGTTCCATTATTGCATCTAAGGTAAGCGCTTTGTCTCAAGTTTGCTTAGAGTGCATAAACCCAGCTTGTTCTGGAGAAATAATTACCGGCAGTACTCTTTTAAGCCTATTTGCCAGGATAGCAGCTAACATTTTAATATCAATATTAATTAGTGAAATCGGTCTATAATTTAGTGGGGTTGTTTTATCTGAGTTAGTCTAAAGAATAAAATCAGTTTTGGCGACATTTAGGTATGGGTCTATAATGCCAAATTCCCTGATGTAGTTGTATAATTTTAGTAAGTTTGCTAGTTTTTGGGCAAAGGTTTTGTAAAGTTCATTAGTAAAGCCATCTGGTCCTGGCACCTTACTTGATTTAAGTTTAACAATTATAACTAGTATTTCTTCTTTTGTAAATGGTGCTCTTAATATTTCTTTTTGTTGATCATTTATCATTGGGAAAGTTAAGTTTTTTTAAAAAAATTTAATGCAATCTTCCAATCACATTTACTTTTGTGGTTCATATAAGCTTCTATATATGTCTTCAAAATGTTAGCTATTTCTTAATTTGTATTGATTTTTTCCCCTCATGTTCTAACTCTGTTATATTAGGTATTGCTTGTCTGGCTGTGATTATTCTTGGTAATAGTTTGGAAGGGGGTTGAACACTGTCAGCTATCTAGCTAACAGCTTCATCTCAATAAAAGAGTATTGCTGTGAATGTTGGATGCATAGTTCTTTTTGCAAGTTTATTTTCTGTGTGTCTAGGTCTGAGCTATAGCTATATTGGATCTTTGTTTCAACTTATTTTAACTTAGTTTGTAGTTTATTTTCTTCTTCTTTGTATATTTTTTGTAATGTGATGTTTTCTGAATTAAAATGCCCCTCATTTTTGCTTTACTAGCTGCCCACCATACGTCATATAGTATGTTTCTATCTTGAGGATTATTGTCTATTTCTTTTAGTACATTATTAATTTCCTGAATTAAGTCATTTTTAAGGAGGAGGTTTGGATTCAGTGACCATGAGGGGTATTTGGGTTTATTGTTATTGTCACTAGGTGGGTCCAATTTAATAACAATTTTAGAGTGGTCTGAGAGAAATCTGGGTTCTATTCTATATTGTATTTTTGATTCAATGGGTATCTCGGAGACCAGAAAGAAGTCTATTCTAGACCAGGACTTTTAACATGGCAAAAAATATGTTTATTTTTTTACGGAAGATTTATTACCACTGAGATTGTATGGGTCAGCTAATTTATAATCTAACATTAGGTTGTTTGGGGGTCATATATTTTATTTTTAGTGGATGCATCTGTTTCTGGGCCAAGAACCATATTCCAGTCACCTCCTAATATATAATTGCAGTTTGGGAATTTCATTAAGACATTATATATTTCATTAATAAATTCATGCTGTTTTACACATGGGCTATATAAATTTAGGAATAAGGTAGGTTTTTGAAAGTGGGTACTAGTACAAACAAAATAATACCATCTGCCATTTTGTTCTGCCACACATTCTGTTATTTAACAACAGAAGGATTTTTTAATGAGAATTACAACTCCCCTAGAATGTGTGCGATTGACTGATGCTATTATCTGGGGTAACCGTTTTTGCTCTCTTTCTCCCAATTTTCAGCGAAAGCATATGAGTTTCTTGCAAAAACATTACATTTGCTTTAGATTGAAAAAGTATGCGCATAAGTAATTTTCTTTTCTTTTTATCCTGGAGATGTTTTACATTCCAGGAATCTATTATCCACATTTTCTCACTACATTATAGGTTTTAGTTAAAGTAATTTTAATTGATATGCAAACTGTTTCTATTACTCTAAATACAGCTATTGTAATACCTTTTTCTTGCAGAAAAACCCTAGTGCCTCTCCACCTATCTACTCCGTCTGGAAGAGAATTGAAGAATGCAACTTTCAAAAACATTTTAATTTGTGTATCATGCATGAAATAACCTTTTAACAATTCTATACAACTGCTAATGAAGGTTTAAAAACACACCTCTGTAGTAACATGGTTACTGCACTCAATCTGGATGTTCCTGTTCAATACAATATCATATATCCCTGCTCCCTGTTTACCTATAGTGCCTTCTAAATGGTGAATGAGAACAGTGCTAAACATGCAAATATCAACTCAGTCAGATAGTGCATGATATTTAGTATGATTCGGAGATTAGTTTATATACCTAATGGTATTAACATATATTCTGGAATTTGTTCACTCAGTTATTGTTATAGGTTCATAGGTTCATAGGTTCATACTAGGCTATCTGCCCTGGGGCAATTATAAGCCTAGCCCGATTCTGTATGGCTTACGCCACCCCTTGATTTGAGTATACTGTGCCCTTTTTAATGTTTAGTTTACTGTGCCTCTGTCTAATAGTGACACGGGAGTAATCCCTGGGACAAACCTACGATCCCCCATCCACCTATCAAGATTCTTCTTGAAGAGATGCAGTGAGGTGCTCTGCCTCACATGAACTGGAATTCTATTCCAGAGCGAAGGGAGCCTCTGGGTTATGAACCTGTCCCTCCAGCAAGTTCTATTTATTTCTGTGCTGAGGTTCAAGTCCCTCGAGTGTGTGGCTCTAAGGAATTTAGATTTACTGAGGTGGAGCATGTCCATTAATTCTGGATTTGACATAGCTTTGTATGTCAGGCATAGATCGCCTCGAAGTAGGCGGTATGCAACTGAGTAGAGCTGGAGTTTTTTTAACCGAGCAGCATATGGCATCTGTTTGAGACCCTTGATCCTCTTGGTGAGATACTTTTGGGGTCTTTCTAATTGCTGCAGGTGTCGGGTAAGGTACATCCCAAAAGCGGCATTGTATTCTATGACGGGCCTGATGAGGGATGAATAAAGGGCACGATTACCTCTCTTGATCTAGATGTGAAACCCTTCGTGATGAGGTGGGCTATGTAGAAGGTCTTTCTAACCACTTTGGCAATATGGTTTTCAAAGGAGAGATTGCTATCAACTTGGGTCCCCAGGTCCCTAATAACTTTCTCTGTACTTAATGGGTTTCCGCCTATGTGGTAATTTGTGGGCACATTGTTTTTGCCAAAGGGTATGACTATACATTTTTTGGCATTTAGCTTTAAACCATGGCGCTGGCACCAGTTATCTGTCTCTGTGAGACCTTTTTGAAGGATGTTTGTGTCAGCTGGAGAGTCGATTATGGTGCCCAGTTTGCAGTCATCTGCGAACTTGGTGAGCCATAGATATTCCATGTTTGCCTGTACCTCGGAAAAGTATATACCGAACATGAGTGGTCCCAGGACAGAACCCTGTGGGACGCCACTTGTGACCGGTTTCAAGTCTGACATGGCTCCAGCAACTCTCACTCTGTGGGTTCTGTCTTTGAGCCAGTTTGCGACCCATCTTGTGACATAGGGGTTTATATTTAAGCTGGATAGCTTATCTATGATGCCCGAGTGGGGCATTGTGTCAAATGCCTTTGCAAGGTCCAGATAGGCTGTGTGGACTACCTTCCCTTCATCTATGGCTTTGGTGACTGTTTCGAAGAAGTCAACCAGGTTCAAAAGGCAGGATCTGCCCTTGACAAAGCTGAACTGGGTAGGATCTAGTGTCTGTAGGTCCCCAATGTCTTTGTTTATGAGCTCCATGATGATCCTCTCCATAGCCTTGCAAACTAAGCTAGTCAGGCTTATGGGGCGATAGTTTCCAGGGTCCGTAGAGGCTCCACCTTTGTGGAGTGGGACCACTGTTGCTGTACGCCATTCTGTGGGCACATATCCTGTAGTGAGGCTGAGATTGTATAGCTGTTTTATTTGAGGGATTAGTTCCTCTTGGAGTTCATGTAGGATGCAACCTGGGATGCCATCTGGTCCCATGGAAGCAGTGTTTTTTGCTTTGGAGAGGGCAGCCTTCACTTGAGCATCAGAGATGTTTAGGAGGCAGCCCTCTGCCAGGATAGATACTTGCTCTTTTGGGGGGGGGGGGGTTTGCACTGAACCTGTCTGCCAGGATATTGGCGATGTCTGTGGGTTCAGTGTATTTTTTGTCGTTTAGAATCAACTCAGAACAAGTCTGGGAGTTGCATCCCAGGTTCCTAACATAACTGAAAAAAGCCTTATGATTGTCTTTGGTGTCCTGTGCAATGTTTCTCTCGAAGCTGGCCTTGGAGGATTTTATGAGGGATCGTAATTTTTTGCTAGTACTGATCAGAGATGCCTTCCCTATTAGGGATTTTGCTCTATCATGTAGTAGCTTCCTCCTTCTGTTGTACAGTTTATTTATGGCAGGGGCCACCAGACTGGATGCCTGCCTTTGGATGATTGGGTCTTGGTTTTGTCTGGGATAGCATGATCCATGCATTCCTGGAGATGTCCGTAGAATGCATTTATATAGGCTTCTGCAGTTTGGGCCATAGTTTCCACTGGCCCTGGGGCTTTGAAGGATTCCACTTCGGTTTTGAGAAGTGAGAAGTTCGCTTTTGAGAAGTTTTTCACTGTGGTTTTCTGGGCTGGGGGTGGGGTTGTGATGTGGACATCCAGTGAAATTAATTTATGGTCTGATCTTACCAATGAGGGATATACTACTGGTGTGGAGCATAGAGTCCCCATGTTGGTAATGATCAGGTCTAGTATGTTGTCCACTCTTGTGGGAGTGGTGACTAGTTGTTCCATAGCATTTGAGTTTATAATTTCCAGGAACCTTTAGGCTAAGGTGCTGAGGCATGAGTAGTGCTCCCAGTCAATGTTTGGGTAGTTGAAGTCACCCAATATAATGGTGTTCGGAGAGATCTTCATGTTCTCCAATGTTTTCAGGAAAGCCGAGTGGGATTCCTGACTTTGAGATGGTGGTCTGTAGGATGCTATAAACTGAAAAGCAGTCTTGCCCACTGTTAGTTGCACATGGATGCAATGCCACTAACCTGGAGGTGTGGATATCCTTGATAAATATGGAAAATCCCCCTCCTTTTATGGTTCGGTCAGGGTTTTGGGGCCGAAAAGCATGATATGAGGTATAGCCTGGTAGTGCTGGGGTGATCTCTGGAGCCTTGAACCAGGTTTCTGTCACTGCACAGATATCGATGTTCTCCATACTAAGGAGAGCTTTGAGTGCATGCATCTTGAGGTTAAGACTTCTGGCGTTAAGCAGCATTACCCTTAGTTTCTTGTTCCTTGTGCTGTCTATGGGGGTGGGTTTGACTTTTGAACCTTGCCTAAAAAAGGCACTATGGGGGTGGCAAGAGCCTTTGCCAATATCCGAAAGCCCAGTGGTGACAGGTGCAAGCCGTCCCCAGCGAAGCAATGTGGCTTGTCGAGCATGTCATCCCAGGCTGACAGACACTGGATCCCCTTTGAATGACACCAAAATTTTAGCCAATTGTTAAAATCGATCATTTTGTCTTTGTACTGTGGCATCATTCTAGGTGAGGGTAATATGCTGCTCAAGGTCAGGGTCATACTAGCCTGGGCTACATGATCAGAGAGCTCCTCTATGTCTCTTTTCATGTAGTCCAGAGAGGTACATCTCAGGTCATTCACACCAGCATGTACAATGACTGAGTCATATTTGTATTTGCTTTGGAGTGACCTGAGTGCTTGTGTTATGTGGCGGATCCTAGCACCCGACAGGCAGCTCACCATGACCTTCTCTTTATTCAGCCTGGTGAGCGGGACGTCAGTGTGTCTGACAATAGAGTCACCTATTACAAGAGTATCAGGTGTGTTATTCAGCCTTAAGGGCTGTGGCTGCTTGGCACACTGACTTTGTGGGCTATGTGTTGTGCGTGTTTTGTTTTGAGGTAGCGTTTGCTTGGATGTCTGCTTTGGAGGTCTCTGTTGCTTAGGTAGATTTTTATTTAGAGCCTCCAGTATGTTTTGTGTATTTATGTGTTTGGTTTGCTGATGTGGTGGGACTATGTGATACTGGAATTGTGTTGTGTGAGGTTACCTTCTCCTCCTGACTGGTTACAGCAGTTTTGAGATGAGAGAGCTCAGCCTCCAGTTTGGCTAAATAGTTGCATCTCTCACATATATTTGAACCTGTTTGGAGGAGGAGAGGGTTGTCCGTGTACATGAGACAGTTGTAACATTGCCTCAAAATTCCCAGATTCACCAGCTGGACTGGAGAGGAAACCATTGACTGACCTTTGGACATGCTAGAGTAATATAGGGAAACTGAATTTAAGACGGACCAATAGAGGACAGGGTAATCATAGAGAGTATAAGAGTAAGTAGTGCTTATGGTTTAATAGTGCTAACTTGTAGGATTACTTAATTGGACCAGTGAAGGGCCTTAGAATGAGAATATGGTGTTTAAATTGAGAGATAGAGCAGTTCTAAGGGAAAAAGTGAAGAGCAGACTTTGTGGAGCCAGGAATAGTTTAAACCCAATTAGGAGGCGCTGCCCGCTGTTGCGCTATGCACAAAAACGCGCAAAACCGCGCAAAAGAGGGTTTTAAGAGAGGAAGATGAAGGAGTTTGGAATTGACCCAAAATGGCCAATAAAACTACAGTTTCAAGTCAGTAACCACTCCCACAGGGATTTGTTTAAAAGAAACAGCCAAGTAGTCTTATATTGTTTGCCAGCAAAGTTATATATATATATAGGTCTACTTCAAGATGCCAACATACAACATGATCGACACTTGAAACACCGAGCCCAAAAGAACCAAAAGAATGAAACTGCACAACACTGAAACATCACATAAGCGACTGTCAGAATATTGACTTACAAAACACCGACACATACTGGCTTGTAATCCACACCAGCCACTGTAACATATTACTACACGATGTTCCCAGTACCGTTAATAAGCACAAAAACATTTCCCGCAACCTATGCTAAATAACTTCTTCCTATGTAGTTAATAAAAATCTTAAATAAAACCCTAACTTAGTATACTTTAACAGATAAATTACCCACAAAACAGCTACGAAAGAAAAAAAACCTTCCTACACCGGAACATCCTGCACCACCATTACCCAACTAACTGAACTACCCCATCCATCCATGGAAACTAGATGAAATACACACAAGCTGCCATAAACTAACAGCACTTACTCACAATGCCATTCAGCCTTGTCTGCTCTTGTGGGGGGCTGTACCCCCCACACCCCCCACTAAATATATATACCAACTCCGAGATCGCACTACAGTGAGGAAAAGGTGTATTTTCTGATCCTCACTGTATCACGATCTCAGTGTGAGCAGACTACACTAGCCTGTTACAACTATAGAAATTGCTGTTTCAACTTATAGGGAAGATCTGTGAGACTCTGCTCTTCCACTGGTGCATGGGGGTAGTTGACAGATAACTGGCATTTTGCTTATGTGAAGTTTCGATGTTGTGCAGGTTCGTTCTTCTGGGCTCGGTGTTTTGAGTGTCAATCATGTGGCATTTCGGTCTACTGAAGTAGACCAGTATATATATATATATATATATATATATATATATATATATATATATATATATATATATATATTTATATATATATATATATATATATATACATATTTATACATGTACACCAGGGTCACCAGGCTTATTATGGTATAATTTGATTCTATTTTGTTTCTGTTTTCACACTTTTCCCAAGGAAATGTTTGTTTACCATTTGTGACCCTACTCAAAAGAATGGTAATAGTTTACAGTACTTTTAAAGGTCTTGCGTTAACAAAGGCATCAGTGCTGGGTTTTGCCACGGTTTTTCCTTCATTTCAGGTAAAGGAGTCGGTTTTGCTCTGTTTTGACTTGATTTTCCTCATTGGTTAAATGTAAACAGGTGATTTCTTCTTATCAGGTGCACGTCTCTATCCCAGGCTTGGAGATTAATCTGGAAAGATGAAGTGGAAGGTATGCCACTTTGAAATACGTCCTGGCATGAAAAATCCCTCTATTTTTCACATTATTATATTATCGGTACATCAACATATTGATATGTGAGCAAATAGCGGCTGTGTGTCATCATACCTCTTAACCTCTTAGCACGAGAAATCTGGACAAAGCCTAAAATGGGGGGGGGGGGGACAAATGCCTGAAAATAGGAACACATTTGAAATACAGCTCTTATAAACTTAGAAAAATGGTAGAATCAGGATTTGTGTTAATATACATTTTCTAAAGAATATGAGGCCTGAAACTCAAATGTATGTCATTATTTAGGGACTTCAATCCTCAGAGAGTTGCCAGAAAACCACAAATTTTATGAGGAATAGACCAACAATATGTGGCAAAAATCTGGACATTCTGTGAAAACCAGGACAGTTAAGACATATATGTGTCAAGCATGTGGTGTGAAGATAAGCTTTGCATTGAAGAATGACATATGCAACAGGCGCAAGAGGAGTGGGGCACATGCAAAGCTCTGTGCAGCCAGTGTAATCCAACATTTTTTCAGTTTTTTTGTAATGTGAAGAGTTATAATTTTTGAAGTACATGGACAAATTGGCTTATTTGTGGTTAAACTCTCTATTGGAAGAAAAAGCTGTATTATAGTGTTTTCACTGTAAAATGTACAACACAGTTAATCAGAATCCTGTGGATCATTATAGCAGCATATGTATAAAATGTAGTAACCTGGAAAAGTTGGAGTCAGAGATAGAGGGTCTTAGGGGGAAGATCACTACTGATGGGGATGACAGTGTTACATGATAGTCTGAATTAAAAGCAAGCCATGCAGGTGTATACATTCATAAGTGAAATAAGGAGACTGTTTTCATTAATCAAGGATCTCAGACAGAAAATTTTTGTTTTAAGTACAGATTGTGATATACGGATAACTAATATCTTTTTATTTGGAAAAAACATTTAATGGAAGTGGGTGTGCAAACTGATTGCATTATGTTTGGAAACGTTACAAGGAAAACGGCTACAGAGTACAGTCAATTAGATTACTTGGAAATAAAAAGTGGAATTAGAGAGAGGGAAACAATTTGGAGGGATAGTGATGGTACTGAGTTTAGCCCAAGCAATTCAACAAAGAGAAGAAACTTAAGAGTGATTGCAGGAATCCTTAAGGTAAGATCTGAGGAAGAAGTCATTGATATGATGCAAGCTTCTGGTTTCCTAGTAATAGGGAAATCAGTGGTCACAAAAATATATCAGACCACTGGGTAGTGTAGATAAGAAAGGAGTGACAGTCTCTAGTCTTGGTGGAAGCAAATTGTAAGATATTTACTTAGAACTACAGATGATGACAACAAGTAAGACTTGTTATGGATCAGTCATAATACATGTCGTTGTTAATGATTTGATAACATACTCCTTTAAAACACATGTGCAGTCAGGTTCAACATATCCTTGAGGCCTGTTCTGTAAACAGTGTTAATGTGTGTTTTCAGAGATTCTCCATCATTGATGGCTATCAGTTTGTTAAAACAAGGTAATTCAACAATTGGTTGATTAATTTTTCCAATTCAAAGTATACAGGGGAATATTTTGTGCAAAAGAAAATTATTTATTTGATAAAGATAGGCTCCATTTAAATTATCATGGAGTAAGGTGTTGAACAAGAAATACAATGACATTGTGAACATTTCTTTATTTTACTGAAGTAGTACAGTTAAAAGATCAAGGGATGATTGAACAATTTAAATGACTATGCAAGTATAAGAAGTTTCATTAAGAAAATGAAATACAAATAATTTGTAAAGAAAATAAATATGATGTGATTTTGATCACTGAGTCTTGGAATAGTAAAGGTGTTTTACTACCAGGGAATCAACTGCTCAAATGGCTGAGGGGGAGTAGAAGCGAAGATGGATTTGGTGAGGTATGTATTTTTAGCTCAGTGGGTACTTGCTATGGTGTTTGATGTCAGTCATAAAACCATATTATTAGAGTTGACTGTTAATAAGATAACAAACACTATCTACATGTTGGTTTGTTACAAAAGTAAATAAGAAAGGCAAACCAAGGCAGACGGATGAAGACTGGTTAAACACAAGCCAAACAATCCAAATAGAGGAATAACCAGTCAACACGGCTGAATCCAATAAAGTAGCAGTTCCAAAGTTTAATAAAACAGCAGAATAGCATAAAATGTTAAATAAAACAGTATAAAAGTGCACTTGTCGATTGTAAGAGCTGCAATCTTGTTTATTTAGCTAGCTGCACTGTTTGTAAAAGTGTTTATGTTGGTAAACCTAACAGAGCTTTGAAAGGCCATGTACATGAACATATTTATGATGTCTCTAGAAAATATAAAAGAAATGCATTGTCAAAACATATTTCAGTTGCTGGAAGCACCCATAAATTTAAGTTTATTGTGCTACAACTTCTTAATGTCAGCATCAGAGGTGGTGACGTCAGCACTGAAACAGAATGTATTGAAACTAAATGAATTTTAGAATTACAAAGTGACAGAGGGAGGGGTCTAAATAACTATGTTCCTGTAAGGCCACTGCTTAGGTCACATGACATTAAGAGGTAGACCTGAAACTGTGTATATTTAAACAGCATTTTATACCTGTTTTTTTAGATTTGAAGAAGTACCTGGATAGGTGCGAAAGCGCTTCTCTTTTTATTGGATGTTTTTAACATTTTTATACTGTTTTATTTAACATTTTTATGCTGTTTTATTAAACTTTGGAACTGATACTTTACTGGATTCAGTCATGTTGACTGGTAATTCTTCTATATGGATTGTTACAAAAAAGTCCACCTACATCAGATTTAAAACAACATTTGTACATTGAAGGATTACATTGGTTTATGAATTTGAAAATTTGCTAATGATGGGAGACTTTAACTTCCCCAAGATAAATTGGATAGAAGAATGGATCTGTTATGGAAGATGAATTTAATGATTCCTATTTGATTCATAATTTATCTCAACTGACTGATTTACCTGCAAGGTTAAATAATACTTCAGATGTTTTACTAATATTCCAAGTAATATAAAACAACTGTGCCTTCTTGGTAGCTCAGATCACACTGCTTTTGAATATATGGTTTTGATGCATCAATATTTTGAGTGTCAACCAAAGTTTATTTTTGATAAGACATTTATATTTGATTTGGCTATCTTTCAACAAATTAATTCTCTTGATTTACCACCTGTAGATAAATCAGCGAGCTTTTCATTGTTTGAATGCTTTTGAAAGTATATGTAGTGTGCACCTTAATAAGTGTAGAAAATCTATAAGAGAACTGAGGTGTTTACATACAAGCCTGGTATAACTCAACATGTTCCAAACTGCTGAGGAAGAAAAATAAAGTGTTTAATATTTGGAAGAGATATAAGAGTGACAAAGAGCAGGACAGTGGTGCAGCAGATAGCATGGTCACCTCACAGCAAGAGGTCCCTTTGTTCAAGTCTTACCTGGAGTGCCTTCTATGTGGAGTTCGCATGGGTTTCCTCTGGTTTGTCCGATTTCCTCCCACATTCCAAATGTATGCAGTAGGTGGATTGGACATTCTAAATTGGCCATAGATGTCAGTGTGCATGCAAATGTGTGAAATGAATGAACAACAGCAGTTGGGCTAGCCACCTGGCAGTGTAAACGTGGCTCTAGATGATTGTCACTGATGAAATGATACCCTGATGGATGGTTGTAAGAGTGATACATCTAAACCTGCATATAACTTGGTTGTTAGAAGATCAAGAGAACTTTAAGAACAGCCAGGAGTAAATATGAACAGGTTTACTGCCTACTGTATCTATGCAGAAGCTTTACTCTTACATTAGTCATTCTAAAGGGAAGGTTAAAACTAGGTCCAATTACTACTGAAGGTGAGACAATTCAAGCAGGAGTACAATAGGCTAATATGTTCAGTCTGGGGACACCCCAGGAGGAGGGGACGTAATAGAGTTAAGTGCAGCAGTTAGTGGTAACATGAGTTATGTTATGGGTTTGTTTGAATTGGAAGTTATTTATAGACATAATTTTTTTCATACACATGTTATTAAATATTTTAGGTATGTTGATGATTTGATATTTTTAGTTGATGGCAGTAATTCTGCTATAAAGGATTTTTTTACTGATTTAAATAATAATAGGTATATGTTACAATTTGATGGTTTGAAGGTTGGTACTATTGTCCCTTTTTTGGATGTGGTATTGGATATTTCTGATGGTATTAATTTGGTGACTTCTCTAAATAGAAAGTTTGGAGGGGGTTTCAGTATGTACATGGCACTAGTGGCCATCCCCCGCATACACTAAATGCTCTCCCCTATGGGGAAATGTTAAGAATTCACAGGTTATGTAATAGATCTGAAATATTTCATAAAGAATTATGTTCCATGGTGGAATCATTTTCTGCTCGAGGGTATAGCAATAAAATACTGAGTAATAGCTATAATAGGCTTTTCAATAGTAAAAAACAAATTGGTTCTCAGTTTCCTGTTATTTCTGGGTCTCACTTTAACTTGGATGATAGATCTCAGGAGGGAAGAGAGACTATATATTTTGTAACAACATTTGGCTGCTTCACTATGAAATTTATTGAAATTGTCATTCAATTTTGGAATTATTTGTGCTCCTTGAATAGTGTTCAGCCATGGTTAAAGTTAGTACTAAAATTCTCCTATCGTAGGGGTAAAAATATCAAAGATTTTTTAGTTAAAAGCAAGTTTTGTTTACCCCCAGTTGTTATGCATCAAGAAATTGGTAAGGTAGGTACTTACCCTTGTGGTAAGTGTAAGGCTTGTAAGTTTATTGTACCATGTTTTCCTTTTATTAATAATATCAAATTTAATACTAAACATTTTTTTTCATTGTAATTCTGTAGGTGTTATCTATTCATTACAATGCCCATGTAAAATATTTTACATTGGGGAAACTAAAAGAGCATTTAAAGTGAGGCTTCTGGAACATATCAGGGATATAAATAATGGGAATGAAGAAAGCCCTGTAGCCTTGCATTTTTCACAATTTCATGGTGGTAACAGCAGTTTTCTTATAGGGACTGTTTTGGAACAGGTTTCTGTTTCTGTACATCAAAATGTGAATATTAAATCACTCTTATTACGTAAAGAAGCTATGTACATTTTAAAATTTAAAACAATGTCTCCATTTGGTCTGAATGAAGATTTTAATTGGAAAGTGTTGCTTAATTGATTGCTAATTAATATGATATTATGTAATTAGCACTTGTATTTGAGTATATATTGGTACATGCCTTTTTATGATTCATACTCCTTGAAGGCTTTGGCCGAGACGTCAGAGAGTTTTATAATAAACCTTTTGGTGGATCCTTGTGGCTGTTGTTTTTCTGCAGTGGTAACATGAGTGCCCTATTTGCAGTCTGGACATTGTGAGAATTTTTTTGGGATGTATTAGATGGGATAGTGGAATGAGGAGTGATAATGTCCCATTGTCCTTCTGGCTTGTGTGCAGGAAATACATATCTGCAACTATTACACAGTTTTTAATAAGCTGTTACAGTACAGTTTTGACCCCACCAGTTGGAAACTTGCTGATGTTGTACCATTCATAAGTAAAGGGCAACCACATGAACAAAATTACCAACAGTAGGCCAATCGGCCTTACATCATTAGTTGGAAAATATTCTGAACGGTGCTTATTGACAAATTTGAATCGTGATTTACAGGACTGTTTAATGGATGTTTCACAACTTGCTTTTACAGATGATCATTCAACTTTATCCAACTTGGATGATTTCTATAAACCAGTTTCACTGTCATTTGATAAGGTACTTTCTAAAATTGCTGTTTACTTGGACTTATCAAAGGCTTTTGATAGTATATCACACACTGTTATAAAAGAGGAGATGTGTAAATACACAGTCAGCCCTTATATTATCCATTAGTTTGCAAACTGGTTAAGCAGGAGATATCAAACAGTAAGAATTGAGAACGACACATCTGAGTAGGGTCGGGTGAAGACAGGTGTCCTACAGCGTTTGGTCCTGGGACCAATGTTATTTAATATTATTTTTTTTCTTTAGTGCCAAAAACGTCAAATGTTTGGATGACCAAGTATGCTGATGATATAAAAATTGGTTGTGCAGTCACTTCACCTTCTGATGTTAAGTTTACTCGATACTTGAGCCAAGTTGCTCTGTGGTTTTTATACAAAAATTGGTTGAAAGTCAATAAGGAGAAATCTGCTTTGCAGTTTAGAAAAATGAATATGAATTTAAATGTGACACTTGGATATACTGATTTACAAAACTTGATGGAATATAAGGATTTTGGAGTTATCATTAGTAATAATTTCAGACTTAGGTCAAATGGACAAAAATGTTAAATTGCTGTAAATGGTTGGTTTAATTTTCAGGAACTAAGAAAGAGGTAATAAAGAATGCCTCAATAAACTGTTAATAGGTTATGTTTGTCCTATCATATAATACAATATGCTGTTTTTTTATATAATAAAGGAGGCCTATTATTAACTGGAGGCATCCAATGAAAAATTTCAAAGAGAATTCTAAACATTAGTAGGAGGCCATATCAATCCAGATTAGAGTGTGTGGGTCTTTTTTTCTATCAGATACAGGTACTTGAGGGGAAAATAAGTATAAGTTATAAAGCCGTATTGAAGAAAGAATTGCACTTAATGTTAAATATTCATTTAATGAACTCAACTAAATCCATGAGGGGAATAAGTTATACATAAAGAGTTGATGGAACTAGAACACTATTGAAATCTAGATATTTATCTCACTCAATGGTACATCTGTCATATAAGTTACCCTTGTTTATTCATCAATCGAATTGACTATTTATTATAAAGAATAAGCGGGATACATGAAAGGCATGTAAAGCCTTTGCCTTTATTGTGAAGCCTGTGTTTTAATTGGCCGTGGCCCTAATGCAGTTGTAATTGAACTACTAATACAACTTTAATAACTGAAATAATTTACTATCGTCAAAGTTGTGAACTGCCCTCTGCATGACCAAAATGCTCTTACATTTAGTGTAGCAATTAATCATAAGACATTAGTAAAAGCTTGTAAAATGCTAGCAAATATGGCAAGGCTAAAGAACAGTTTGATAAAGAGCTAAAATACTTCTTATCAGTGATAATAGAGATAGAGTAGATAGACCACTATTATGAGATTCTTTGAACACGTGTTTATATGGAAGGATTAAAAGCTGTGTGTCAAAATAAAAATACACTAAAAGAATGAGATAAAGAATTATTGAAAATACAAGAATATATGCAGCCTACTAAAGCAAAGGTACAGAAGGGAAAACTATAGTATATGGTATGGTAAGCATTTAAATAAGAAATATCAAATACTTTTAAATAATAAAGTGCTTATAGTCTTTGGAAAAAAAACAAGTAAATACATTACAGCTATATTTCATGACACCAAATGGACTACATAGCTCAGTGAATAGGCCTAGGTTACTAAGAAGCTCAAACCAATTGAAGCATATTAATACTGAATATAACAAAGGTGCTTCCGATCTTGAATGTGTAATTTCTGTATTCAAATCTATTATGAAGAAATTTTTATGTAGAATTTTAGAAAAGGCTATATCTATTCCTCAAATATATCCTAAAAAGATGGTGGCATTAAAAATATTAAAACCAATAAAACATTCTGAA
Organism: Protopterus annectens; assembly: GCF_019279795.1. Classification (NCBI taxonomy): domain Eukaryota; kingdom Metazoa; phylum Chordata; order Ceratodontiformes; family Protopteridae; genus Protopterus; species Protopterus annectens. The sequence goes on from NC_056745.1 coordinate 16,700,025, forward strand.
TTAATTGAATAAATTAAGAAAGTGAAAAACAATAGAGAATAGTCTCTAAAATATACATTTTCCCCATCACATTATTTCAATATTAGAAGAAGCCTGTCTAATTGTACGAAATAATAATTTAATTCCTCCTTCATGGTGATACAGATTTAAAACTCCATTATTAAAATAGAATAAAGATCCAGTTTTATATATATATATATATATATATATATATATATATATATATATATATATATATCTACATGTGTGTGTGTGTGTGTGTGTGTGTGTATATATATATATATATATATATATATATATATATATATATATATAGATCCCCTACACTACAGCGACACACCACAAAGCCGACACCCAAAACACAGACACCAAAAGACCGACAACACACAATACCGAAAACTCACAAAACCGAACACCATAACACCGACATACAAAACGTAAACTACACATTGCACAGAACTATATATGCACTAACCTTAACGCAAACCCTAATCCTAAGGTCCGACACTACCGTACACTTATCCTACCCGCACCCTAACCCTAAGTCCAACACTACCGCACACTCACCTTTCCCGCACCCTAACCCTAAGTCCGACACTATTGCACACTCATCTTTCCTGCACCCTAACCCTAAGTCCGACACTACTGCACACTCACCTTTCACCATGCCCTAACCTTAAGTCTGACACTACCGCACACTCACCTTTCCCTCACCCTAACCCTAAATCCCTCACTATCGCACACTTACCTGATCCGCACCCTAACCCTAAATCCCTCACTATAGCACACTTACCGAGTCACACTCACATGTTGCCCATGTCGGTGTTTCGGCTGTTGGGATTTCACCTTGTCGATTATCTGTGTTGTCGGTCTTCTGGTGTCGGTCTTTTGGGTGTCGGCTTTGTGGCATGTCGGTCTAGTGTAGGGGACCCATATATATATTTTATATATATATATATATATATATATATATGTTATAGACTTATATTATTATTGGATGTTGATTATAAGATATTCTTCCCTATATTATTAAATAAGATGGAAAAATAATGGCGTATCTTAATGAAAATGAAACAGACATTATATTTAGATGACAAATTCAATATTAAAAGGATAATAACTCTAACAGATTATGCTGACCAATAAAGAAAAGAACTACCAATTATTAATCTAGGAATTGCAAAAGCATTTGATTTCCTGTATTAAATTGATGCATGTAAAGTGTTAATTAAGTTGATATTTCCTAAATTATTCATTATACTAATAATGCAACCCCACACATGTTAAAATCGGTGTATTTTTATCATAAGGCTACAGAATAAATAAATGATCTGTACAGCAATACTCACTTTTACCTCTTTTATTTTACACATCAATAAGCTCCGTGGTGGTGGTGCTGCAGTAGCATTGTCACCTCACAGTCAGATGCTGTTCGATTCTCAGCTAGAGCGTCTTCTGCGTGGAGACATGCGTGAATGGGCGTACCTTCATTGAAGGTTGTGCGTCAGGTCTGGTAACTCGGCATGTAAAAATCAACTACCAATCATTAGCGGACAGGAGTTCTGCTGTGGCGACCCCTAACCAGGAAAAGCCGAAAGACACAACAGCAACGACAACATTTTGCACATCAATAAGACTAAATGAGTACATCAAAAGAATTAAAACTGGGGTGATTTCTATTGTAGGAGTTTATTATACATGGATGATATACTACCGACATTAAAAAATTTGAAAATATAAATAATATAAATTAAAGATGTAATAATTTTTAAAATGTCTAATATTCAGTTTATAGATAAGAAAAAAGTGATGTTAATGAATAAGGATGTGAGATAATCACTGATACATGAATCTAAACACGATTAGAGAAATTTAAAAATAGAATGTTTACCTCTATTGCTAAGTACTCATTTGAGCAATTTAATCCAAAACAGCTGTGATGTTACAGAATGTAAAACAATATGTTCAAAATGGCAAAATGGAATAAAGTATTTTTCATATTTGAAGATAAACTAACTTATTAAATGATATTTTTAGCAAATGTATTTCATACACAGATGTCTTTATACGGCAACAAAACCATGTAAAGAATAAGAATAAACAGCTTTTTATTATGTTGTTGGTATCCCAGTAAGTACAGAATAGAATTACCATATCATATTAGAACATGGCATAATGGAGGAGTTGGATTCACTGATGTAACACAGCATCTAACATCAAAACAGTAATACCTTGGTTATATAAGGGCTGCACAGTAAAATGGAAGGAATTACATAAGTTCTTATAATCAACATAAACTAATAGAACATTTTATAAGAAAATATTATCGCCAATGAATAAATATCTGGACTATGACATTTACAGCACAATAGACTTTAATTACATTAATATTATTTAATTTAATGATATAAAAAGCTTTATGTATGTGGTTCCAATACTCAAAAATTGATTATTCTGTATTCCCATATTTTTTTATAAAAGGATTTGTTGAAATATCAATGAAACATAAATAATTTTACATATTTTTTACTTCAAAGAAGCTATTCAAAAATATGATTTAAACTCAGATATTTGGTTGATATCATAAACTTTTAGATAATATATTTAAAAATAGAATACAAGACTTTCCAAAAAATTATTCTGATTTATATATAGGGTCTATTACAACCGCGAAAGTCCTAAATAGCGAATACAGAATCATCAACACATATTACCTGAACCGCGAATATACCAAACACCCTAAACCGCGAAATTCAAATTCTCGAACCATCATAGTTGTCCAACCCCACCGCGCACTACGTACTACCTACCCAAATAAAATAAATAAACCACATATATAAACTAACCAAAACCCTATTTCTAACCCTACACTAAAGCTTACATACATTACTGGCTATGCACTTACCTTAACCTGTACCCTAACCCAAAGGTCTGTAACTATCGCACACTATTACTATCTATACACTTACCTTAACCCGCACCCTAACCTATCGCACACTTACCTTACGGAGCTATACCACAGAAGGACCAACCATGACGATTCGACATTTTGGATTTTGTGCTTCAGGACGATCTGTGTTTTCATGTTTCGACATATACGTGTCGACGTTTCTGTATTCGGGTAAGTGGACTTTCACGATTTTAATAGGGAACCATATATATATATATATATATATATATATATATATATATATATATATATATATATATATATATATAACTTTATATATGTATATAAAGTTTATATATGTAACTTTAATACGTGATTCATAATAGAAATGTTTCAATCAAGCAATATACCCCAAATTTTCTGAAATACATAAGAAAGTAACACTGAAATCATTTAGTATGACTAATCCTTTATACTGCAAAATTTATACATGGAAATCCATGCATACAGACACACACACTCACAAAAACACTACACATACACATGCACACACATACACACACACACACACACACACACACACACACACACACACACACACACACACACACACACACACACACACACACACACACACACACACACACACACACACACACACACACACACACACACACACACACCACACACACACACACACACACACACACACACACACACACTGCACACACACACACACACACACACACACACACACACACACACACACACACCACTCACACACACACACACACACACACACACACACACACACACACACACACACACACACACACACACACACACACACACACACACACACACACACACACACACACACACACACACACACACACACACACACACACACACACACACACACACACACACACACACACACACACACACACACACACACACACACACACACACACACACACACACAGACACAGCATGTGATACTTTGCATGCTATATTTCTAACTGTCATTCAAGCAGCTAAATAACTTTGGCAAGGATTCACGAAGCCTCCGTGTAAGAGTTATAACTCTTACACGGAGCTGGCAACGGAGTGATGTCAGCATGCTTTGCATATTCATGAGAGCATGCTGAATCACACCTAAGTCTAACACGGTCCATGTAAGACAGTAGGGGGCGTGTCCATAGGCCAAGCCCTGCAAGCGGACACGCCCCCAGAAGTGTAAAAGTGCCCAAAGTAAACACCCACAACAGAGTCCACGGAAATGTGAATAAACACAACACAACACATGCCCCCACAGACTATGAACATAAAATATATAAATGAACATGTTATATATTTTTTTAAATTGTAAAGATGTTTAATCGTGAGTGCGTGATCGAATATATGAGCATTTATATGCAATCAAGAAATCTAAAGAAGAAAATGCCTTAGCTAGACATGTCAATAGCAATCATGGGCATACCTTTTCTTTCATGATTATTGATGGAGTAAACAGGTATTCCACAGACAACAATATTGTCAATGAAAATTTTTTTAAAACTGGAACTGGAGAAAAAAGAACTTTCTTGGCAGCTTCGGTTAGCTGCTTGTAGTAAGCCAGGTATTAATGAGACATGCTCTATAGCATGTATTTTAAAGCTAAAAAACCTCATGAGATAAGTTAGAAACAATTATAGTCATTAATAGGCTTGGCTTTGTAAAGAAGAACAAGAAAAGAAAAGTTAGAGGGACGCCATTTAATGTATAAGTAAAGTATCAAAGCTGGTTTAGTTTTATGTGTAATCATTAATTATAACTATTATTATTAAAAAGGCAAGTAAGAATTATAGGCTTAGAGAGGAGAGTAATACACCTAACTATTTATGAGTATTGTAATAGCTTGTTGTATAGTCCATGTAAGAATAATATCAAATTTAATAGAGTGTCTGACCCTAGAAAAAAACTTAGAAGAAGTAAGTTCCTAACCATTATTAGATAATACATATATAGTTACCCTTAAAGCACAGTGAAACATATTGCAAAAAATCAAGTAAATAGCCAGAACCTTGTATGAGTTTTTACAATTTGATGTTTATAATTTGATTTTTATAGTCTGTTGTTTCATGACTAGGTTTTCATGATTTTTTAATGATTTGTTTTTAAACATTATTTTTATAAATTTGTAAACTATGAAATTATAATTATATTGGGGCACTAGCACTTTAAAGCATTATTAGTAAATTAATTGTAATAATTACTAGCACATGTACGTATTTAAAAGATGCATTTGTACACAGTTTCTTGTCTGAAGAAGTTCAACTACTAAGGGGAACGAAAAACGCATGCAGCGTTTCACGTTTACTTGGTGTGTTTGTCTCTTGTTGTTACCAGTGGGCGAATTTTTTTTGGTGAATAAAACTAAAAGTTTTTAAGAACTCTATACTGCTGTAGAGGTTCCGTTCTTGCTACACCAGTGTTACCAGCTTGTGTCACACCCTAGCAGATATAGCAAGCATTCCAAGGTGTGAATGTACATGGAAAATAGGAAAGCTATAGCAGCACACTACAGTCAGGACACCTAGCAGGCATACAAGTAGTGACTGTAAAGGGCAAATATTGAAGCCTTAGCAACAAAGTGCAAGCAAAAGTGAAAGGAAAGCACACACACACACACATTAACAGTAGTAGTAGTTGTAGGTGTCAGTGTACATACACAGTTAGTACAGGAAACTGGAGAAATGAATGGAGGAATGTTAATCTACAACACACCTGGAAATATGAGAGAGATACCAACCTTTACACTCACAGAACATTGTCCACAGCATAACAGCATGGTCCCTGCCCTTAAAATCTGAAAGGGCTATGCTTATCTCACATACCTTTTTATAGCACTGTTCTGAAATCACAGTGAAAACTGCAATCAGTACACAACTGGCTGCATGCAATTAGCAAATGCTGGCTAACAATTGGTGCAGAGGCCATCACATGGACATATGCAGATACCTACAAAAGTATGCTGTACTCCCACCCCACACATGCAATACTTTCATTGCACCCTGAGAAGGACGTGAGAGACAGACAGACAGACAGACAGAGAGAGAGACAGACAGAGACAGAGAAAATTGCAATTAAACAGACAGAAAAAAATTGTTCAGCAACAGCCACCTGAAAGCTGACAACTGGGAAGTGGAGCAGCAGGACAGAGAACCAGACAGCAACACAAGCAGCTGTGACAAACACAGGTAATGTAAAGTAATACTATAAAGGTCTACATACTGTGAACCCTCCATATGAGTCATTGGTCTGTATCCATATGTATATGAAGGTGTGTAAAGGGCAGGGGACATACAGCAACTATCAGTGAAGGCTGTACATACATTTGTATGTGAGAGCATCTATGTGCACATATCAATGTTGGTTGACTGTAGGTTTTAGTGCCATGTACAAAGTAGGTTTCACAGTTATGTATGTTTAGCAGTATGTTAGTGTGTGTATACAGTATGGTAGACAAACATGTTGATATACCTGTCTATCATATGGATACGTATGTATGTCAACATATGTGTATATATATATATATATATATATATATATATATATATATATATGATATGCATTATATGTATACATACATAGAGAGAGAGATGTAGGAATACATAGACAGACGTAGATAGAATATTGTACAAGCATATATATGTAATGCACACACACAGATATAGATATATGTAGATACATATACATAGACAGACTGATCTGACTATCTACAGGTATGACTGTATATGACGACCTTCAACACACCCTGTCCCACCCCCTCTGTCACTCTCACCCCCTCTGTGCCCCCTCCACATCTATAGCAATATATGTACATCAATATATATATATGTGTATATGTATACAGACATATATATATATATATATATATATATATATATACATATAGATATATCTATATACATATATATATATATATATATATATATATATATATATATATATATATAGAGAGAGAGAGAGAGAGATGTATATAAATTCTGAGTGAGGCACATGTGTACAGATGTATTGCAACAGGTGCCTGGTGACAAAGGCATGGAGTGAACACCAGTGTCAAAACCGGAGTACCATACCACATTTCAAATCACCTACACCAGTAACCACCAGATATGTGATTGGCTGCCCACCACTGCATGTGTCAGGGGTGAACAGGGTCATAAATGTGTACAATAGTGGCCCCAATGATATTCACAGTGGCACACTATCCCTGGAATACCTGCACATGGTATGTGTCAGCGAACATGGTGTGTCAGCTATGGACATGTAGGTCGGTGTACCCCTCCACACCACATAATGGATGCCATGGTATGGACCTCACATGACAGCTACAGATATGGAGAAGGACATAGTGACATGTACAACACTGTGACAATGCACTCAAACACATTACCAATGCACAGTGACTGACAACACCACAGAGTACACATATATTACCCACATAGAGGTTACCACTCCAGGATTTACATATGTAAGTCACACCCATGACAGATGTCCAACAACCATAGTAACATCTCACACGATCCACAACCTAAATGACTGCTTTGTGTCATCCGTGCCACTGCAATAGAGTGCACATGTGAAGGTAAAAGTTCCTACCCACAGATAAGACATACCCTGCAATAAACCACACAGTATTAAGAAGCAGGACTCCCCATGAGTACATGTCACACATACCCCTGCTGAATGTTAGTCAGATAGGTAATATGCCATATGAGTCACCCTGTGTAACTGTGTGACAGCAGCAGGTACCATCACACCACATGTGTCACAATGGCCAGGGTAGCAGAACAGTACGCTGCTGTAGTCACAGGGGCAATAGCATATTGTATAGTATTGTATTGTAATGTAATGTATTGTGTTGTATTGTATTGGTATGTTGAGGTGCCTCCTTCGTGGAGTGGAACCACTGCTGCTGTGCGCCAGTGTACAGGTACATATCCTGTAGTCAGGCTAGTGTTACATAGCACTTCTATATGTGTGTTTAGCTCCTGTCAGAGTTTATGTAGCATGCAACTGGGGATACCATCAGGTCCCATTCATGTTGTGTAGTCTGCTGTCCTGAGGGTGGCTCTCACCTGGACATCTGTGATGACAGGGAGGTTACAGTCAGCTGGGATAACTATGTCTTATTTTGGGGGAGAGGGTGGGGTGACACCTGCACTGAACCTGTCTGCCACAATGTTGTCAATATCTGTGGTGTCAGTGAAATATTTGTTGTTGTGTACTAACTATGGGCATAGAGGATGGATCCTGACCAGGTTGCTAACATAACTGAAGAATGCCTTCTGGTTATCTGTAGTGTCCCTCTTGATTTCCCTCTCAAAGTTGCCCATGGATGTTTCTATGATGGAAAATAGATCCTTACTAGTGCTGCTCAGACATGCCCTCCCTTTATGGAATTATGCTCTGTCTTGCAGTAGCTTCCATCTTCTGTAATACAATCTGTCTATGGCTGGGGTCCACCAGACAGGATGCTGCCCCTTTGTGGAGAGTGTCTTGGTCATATATGGGATTACATGATCCATGCATTCTCAGAGATGTCTGTAGAAACCAATTGTGTAGGGGTCAGCATTGTGGGTTGTATCTGCCACTGGCCCAGTGGGCTGAAAGGATACCATGTCACTGTTACAAAGTGTAAAGTTTGCATCTGTAATGTTATTCACTATAGTTGTTTGTGCTGGAGGTGGAGGTGGGATATGTATATCCAGGGAAATCAGTGTGTGGTCAGCTCACAGTAGTTGATGATGTAGGCCATACAGTACCTAGATACAAACCCCCAGAGTGAGGAGGTGCTCTTGACCTGAATCAGTGTTCTGACTGCTGAGGTTTGGTAGTATGTCGTATGGAGTGTGCCAGGTACTGTTGCACAGTTGCTGGCTGAGCACTGATACCTGGCCATCTACATGTGTATCCACCAATAGACAGACAGATGCTATATATGTGAGATATGTTGTATCATAACAGTCGTGTAGCATGTGTAGTATGTGTGCCAAATTCTACTGACATATATTGTTGATATCAGGTTATTTTATTTCTCAGGTACATGGCCCACCCGCGGAATCCCACTTACTCCACAGCTGAGGATGAGGAGATACACCAGAGCCTGGTGCGGGATTATACAATACTCTTTTCCCGCACCAGCCAGAATCAGCAGTAGAGGGCTGCACTGTGGCAAGACCTTGTCCGTCGGGTAAATGACATAGGCACGCATAATAGGACATATGAGCAGGTACGACATCACTGCAGTGATTTAATCAGACATGTCCATCAGCGTGCGTCGGATATCCACAGGCAACAGGTCGCCACAGGTGGTGGGGTGGCTACACATCCCCCACTCACCAGACTGGAAGGACTACTCATGAGTGTAGTGGCTCCAGTCCGCCAGCAACAACAACAGCAGCAGACATGCATTATGATGGAGGCTGGAGCCACGCAGCAGCAAGACAGTGAACGTGCAGCTAATATGCCATATGTATAGTTGACTGTTGTGTACACTGGTAGTTAATGCATGTGTGAGGTGTGCCCTTGGTTTGTAGCTGTCACCATAGTATTTAATGTGCAAGTGTGATATCCTCAATATTAGCAGCTGACCTGTGAAAGGCGACTGTTGTACTACTGACCTGTATCATACTCAGTAACAATGGCACAGTTGTGCCCACTGACATTAGTTTCTTCACGTCTGCAGGTCCCTCTGGTATGACAGCAATGCAGCCTATCCATGCTGGCGAGTGTGTATTAACAATTCCTTTAATAGTCTTGATAGTAATAGTACTATTTGGCTCACTTAGTAGTGCTCTTTGTATGCATGTAGGTGTGTCTGTGTCTGTGTGTTGATATCACGCATACTGAGTACTGTACAATTGTGTGAAACTGTGTGCATGTGTGCAGGTGTGCACCTGTGCATGTGTGCATGTGTGCATGTGTGCATTTGTGCACCTGTGCATGTGTGCATGTGTGCATGTGTCCATGTGTGCACCTGTGCATGTGTGCATGTGTGCACCTGTGCATGTGTGCATGTGTGCATTTGTGCACCTGTGCATGTGTGCATGTGTGCATGTGTGCACCTGTGCATGTGTGCATGTGTGCATGTGTGCATGTGTGCACCTGTGCATGTGTGCATGTGTGCACCTGTGCATGTGTGCACGTGTGCATGTGTGCATGTGTGCACCTGTGCATGTGTGCATGTGGGCATGTGTACATGTGTGCACCTGTGCATGTGTGCATGTGTGCATGTGTACATGTGTGCACCTGTGCATGTGTGCATGTGTGCACCTGTGCACCTGTGCATGTGTGCACCTGTGCATGTGTGCATGTGTGCATGTGTGCACCTGTACACCTGTGCATGTGTGCATGTGTGCATGTGTGCATCACTGGTAATGTGTAGACATTGTAAACTGTGTTTCCTGTTTCCCTCCCACAGGTTCTGGTGCTGCTCTGGTGTCATGTAGCAGGGAACCTGAATCAGGCGCCGTGGGTACTGATAATGATGACATCTGTGTAATGGCACATGAAGGTATGCCATGGTCTGCCATTGGTCAGCCGATTGACAGTACACAGCTGTCGACCCCATCAATGCGCACAGTTATCCTGCCAATACACCCTTTGTCACCAATGTCCCTAGGTGATGGACAGCATACAGTGGGCATTGACCAGGGTAATGTGGTATCTGTGGCACATGCCTCCCCACACAGCAGCCATGGGCATGGCCCAGAGATGGTACCACACAGACAGATGTCCATGGGTTCTCGTGGGAGCATCCGTGGGTGTACTGCCCCTGTCAGACGTGCCCACAGAGGTCTTACAACCTCAGCTATGTTTCGGGCTGTCATGCAGGCACAGTCACGTATGGAACGGTACACCAGACAGGGTCTGAGGGAGCTGACAGCATGTCGCACAGCCATGACTGACAGTATGCGTGACATTGTGGGTGCCATCCGTGATTTCACCGATGTCATAGACTGATGTTGTGGGGACATATTAGACCGGTTCCACAACTACATGTCCATGAGCCAGGGTGATGGTGGGAGGTTGAGGCGTCGATGTGGCCGTATGCCAGCAACAGCAGCAGCTGGCAGTCGTTGCGGACGACAACAGGGCTGCGGCCGCCCCGTACTGCCAGCAGCAGCCCCAGCAATGCTGGGTCTGTGCTGTCATCAGACCGCCCCAGGAGACCACATGCACGTGGCTCTTGCCAGGCCCGACAGGGATCTGTGTCCAGTCAACAAACACCTGCTTCTGATGACAGTACCCAGTCTGGGTTGGTACCGGATATGGTCCGTAGCACCCCTGCAAGGCACAGGTACCGTGTCCGTTGCCAGAGACACTGATCTGTATGACTTGGCAGGTACAGTCTGTGGCTGCCCACAAACACCAGTATATGGCAGCCATGAGGTGGAACTGTGTGCATCCATACACACATGCAAATTGACAACACCTAGGGCTACCACATACACGCACACACTGCATCAACATTGCCCCACCTTCTACTGCTGTCCCTCACCAACACACATACACATACATGTCAATCGGTGGTATTGGTGGCTGACTCAGGCATACCAAGTTCACACCCTGTGCATATGATGAAACTGTGCCACCTCCTGCAATCTGTAACAACTGTGCAGGTACAGGTTAACATGTTGCTGATGCACAGGGTGACCACATAGATGTGTAGTAATAGTATCATGTTGTTAACAGTACTGTGTGCTGAATTAATTGTGGGTATATCACAGCATGCCTGATGCAGTAAGTGTGTGATTGTCATGTACTGTTGTCTACACCCATGGTAAGTACCATAGTGTATCATCTGCACATGTTGGCATACTGGTGGTAATGATGTCAACAGAAGGCTACATACATAGGTAGCACAGGGGATAAGGTAATGAATGTAGTAATACGCAATGATGGACATGTAAATTGCAAGTGGCATGTTGCCCACACTGGACTCTGCAATGCAGATGTTTGAGGATGTTGATATGTGTGCTGTACTACACGACCGGTACAGGACACACAGGAGCACCCTAGCACTGCATGCTCACATCTCGTACCATGCTAGACAGCCCCAATACACAAAACTAACTGTCACAGGAGGGAGAGTCCCCATATATGTCAGGGATACTGTGGTGGTAGGCCAGGTAGCATACATCCTACTAAGTATGGAACCACTGAGTGAAGGCTCAGTGTCTGTTATTTGACATGTGTATTACTGCAGGTATGAGCACATGGGTTTCCATCCAGTTATTGTACATCCTGACAGTACATGGTCTGTACACTTGTGTGCGCTGAGACTGGACCCTAGCCATCTGACCCGTGTATTTCCATGTACATGTGCATAGTGCCTGCATATTTGCAGTGTTACCTACTGGAAGTGGTACAGCTTGTTTGTTGCACAATGGACTACATGCAGCCCTGTTTACTGTAGCTTTGTTTGCATGCATGTTTGCTTGCAATTACCCTGGAATACTGATTACACCTGCAATGCATAGTTATAGAGCTTCTGTGGACTCCTAGTGCCATCTGCATAGCTTACTATATGTATGTCCATGTCCCACTAGACAGGATGTCACTGTTTGTCCTGTTCACATGTACATTGCCTGTGACACAGTCCATATGACTTACCTGGCATGTGTCCACGTGAGCAGTCATATATGCTACTGCTAACTAATCACAGGCACTACACCTTCAACATATTCATCTTCTGTTGAACTACCTGCTTCACTAGGAATGGCCTGCACCTGTCACCCCTGGGCTTTCAGATATTGGCAAAGGCTCTTGCTACCCCCATAGTGCCTATGTTAGGCAAGGCTCAAATGACAAACCCACCTTCATAGGTATCACAAGGGATAAGAAACTAAGAGTAATGCTACCCAACGCCAGAAGTCTAAACCTCCAGATGCATGCACCCGAAACTCTCCTTGGCATGGAGAACATCAATATCTGTGCAGTAACAGATGCCTGGTTCAGGGCTACTGAGAGCACACCAGCACTACCAGGATTAACCTGGTTGATTTCTTTGAAACAGTCACCAAGGCCATTGACGAGGGGAAGGTGGTTCACACAGCCTACCTGGACCTCGCAAAAGCCTTCACAACAATACCCCACTTGGGCATTCTAGAGAAGCTCACCAGCTTAAATATAAGCCCCTATGTCACTAGATGGATTGCACAGTGGCTCAAGGACAGAACCCACATGGTTAGAATTGCTGGAGCCATGCCAGACTCCAAACCAGTTACGAGTTGTGTCCCACAAGGCTCAGTCCAGGGACCTCTCTTGTTTGGTATATATTTATTGGAGGTACAGGCCAACACGGACGGACTGTGGCTGACCAGATATGAAGATGACTGCAAACTGGCCACCATAATCGACTCTCCAGCCAACACAAGCATCTTCCAAAGGGGCATTATAGAAACAGACAACTTGTGCCAGAGCCATGGCCTTCAGCTGAACAGTGTTTAGAAAGGGAAATGTGCATCCTGTAGTCTGTTCACCTAGTTGCCAAAAGGGACATTTCCCTCACACACACTAACCCCCCTCAGCCAAAAACACACACTTGCAGGATTCAAACCCCTATCTGACTACATTATGACACTTGTGACGGACACATTAGCAGAGTGCGCTATTCGCATTACTAGGAGGTTTGCCTTCTCTTGCTGTACTTATAGGGTGCTGACATCATCAGTGTTTAGAAAGGGAAATGTGCATCCTGTAGTCTGTTCTCCTAGTTGCCAAAAGGGTCATTTCTTTCACACACAATTGTACACACACTAACCCCCCTCAGCTAAACACACACACTTGCCATTTGTAGGATTCAAACCCCTACCTAACTATGTTATGACACTTGAGACGGATGCATTAGCAGAGCACGCTATTCGAATAACTGGGAGGTTTCCCTTCTCCTGCTTTACTTATAGAGTGCTAACATCATTGGTGTTTAGAAAGGGGAATGTGCATCCTCTAGTCTGTTCACCTAGTTGCCAAAAGGGACATTCTCCTCACACACACTAACCCCCCTCAGCCAAACACACACACTTGCCATTTGCAGGATTCAAACCCCTACTTAACTATGTTATGGCAGTTGAGATGGATGCATTAGCAGAGCGCGCTATTCGCATTACTGAGAGGTTTCTCTTCTCCTGCTATACTTATAGAGTGCTGACATCATCGGTGTTTAGAAAGGGGAATGTGCATCCTGTAGTCTGTTCTCCTAGTTGCCAAAAGGGACATTTTTCTCACACACACATAAATCCCCCTCAGACAAACACACACACTTGCAGGATTCAAACCCCTACTTAACTATGTTATGACACTTGAGACAAACGCATTAGCAGAGCACGCTATTCGCATTACAGGGAGGTTTTTCTTCTCCTGCTATACTTATAGAGTGCTGACATCATCGGTGTTTAGAAAGGGGAATGTGCATCCTGTAGTCTGTTCTCCTAGTTGCCAAAAGGGATATTTTCCTCACACACACGAATCCCCCTCAGACAAACACACAAACTCGCCATTTGCAGGATTCAAACCCCTACTTAACTATGCTATGACATTTGAGATGGATGCATTAGCAGAGCATGCTATTTGTATTACTGGGATGTTTTCCTTCTCCTGATCTGTACAGCAATACTCACTTTTACCTCTTTTATTTTGCACATCAATAATATCCGCGGTGGTGGTGCTGCGGTAGCGTTGTCACCTCACAGTCAGACACTGTCTGGTTTGATTCTCAGCTAGAGTGTCTTCTGCGTGGAGACATGCGTGAATGGGCGTACCTTCATTATTGAAGGTTGTGCATCAGGTCTGGTAACTCGGCATGTAAAAATCAACTACCAATCATTAGCGGACCAGAGTTCTGCTGTGGTGACCCCTAACCAGGAAAAGCCAAAAGACACGACAACAACATTTTACACATCAATAAGACTAAATGAGTACATCAAAAGAATTAAAACTGGGGTGATTTCTATTGTAGGAGTTTATTATACATGGATGATATACTACCGAAATTAAAAAATTTGAAATGATAAATAATATAAATTAAAGATGTAATAATTTTAAAATGTCTAATATTCAGTTTATAGATAAGAAAAAAGTGATGTTAATGAATAAGGATGTGAGATAATCACTGATACATGAATCTAAACACGATTAGAGAAATTTAAAAATAGAATGTTTACCTCTATTGCTAAGTACTCATTTGAGCAATTTAATCCAAAACAGCTGTGATGTTACAGAATGTAAAACAATATGTTCAAAATGGCAAAATGGAATAAAGTATTTTTCATATTTGAAGATAAACTAACTTATTAAATGATATTTTTAGCAAATGTATTTCATACACAGATGTCTTTATACGGCAACAAAACCATGTAAAGAATAAGAATAAACAGCTTTTTATTATGTTGTTGGTATCCCAGTAAGTACAGAATAGAATTACCATATCATATTAGAACATGCCCCAGGATTCACAAAGCCTCCGTGTAAGAGTTATAACTGTTACACGGAGGCTGCAGTTAAACGGAGTGATGTCAGCATGCTTTGCATATTCATGAGAGCATGCTGAATCATACCTAAGTCTAACACGGTCCGTGTAAGACAGTAGGGGGCTTGTCCGTAGGCTGAGCCCTGCAAGCGGACACGCCCCGAGAAGTGTAAAGTGCCTAAAGTAAACACCCACAACAGAGTCCACGGAAATGTGAATAAACACAACACAACACATGCCCCCACAGACTATGAACATAAAATATATATAAATGAACATGTTATATTTTTTTTTGAAATTGTAAAGATGTTTAACCATGAGTGCGCTCATTTGCGCAGGCGTGCCCGTAGTGCAGCTACAGTTAGCAGTCAGTGGGAAAGCATATAAGAACTAAATATGAAAAATAAGCCAAGAAGCAATAGCGTAGCGGTAGAGATGTTGGCTGAAGAGCAGGCATTCATGGTTCGAGCCCCCACAACACCATTTTTTTTTTCAAAATAAGCAGGAAACAAGTCCCTGACAAATATGTACACATAAATCCCCAATATATGTAAAATGTAATGAAATAGCCCATTTATATTGAAGACATGTGAGGTAACAAAAGAATAAAAAATGCCAGATGTGCCCATAGCTGAGCTACAGTTTAACAGGGTGAGTGCATCTGCCCGTAGATGAGCAGTGGTTTAATTGGTGCAAAATGAGTGCCCGTAGCTGAGCAGTGGTTTAACGTGCTAAATCTATGTGCCCCTAACTGAGCTGAGCGTAATATGCATGCAGATAGCCAAATGCGGCTTAAACCAGCGTACCCCGTTTGCGCGGAGCTGCACACCGTGCAAAGCTAACTGATGGGCAACATTGAGCAAGCCGTATCAAAACTGCCTTTACACAGACACACCCCTCAGCATGTCTAGACAGTCATGAAAAATAAAAAGCAGTGACCAGGCTCGAACCCAGGATACTATACACCATATTCAAGGTACAGAACCACTAAGCCATGACAGCAGTACCCATAAATGCAATAATAGCTAATATATAGGAATGAATACAAACTAGAGCATGACAATGCAGGTTTACTGAAGTTGATACAATTCCAAAATGGCCAATCACAGATATGTCTGGGAAAAATGGACTATATAAGCCCCATAGGCAGGAATACACAGCATAAACGATTGTAGAACTGACCTGCAGGCAGAATGACAGGAGTAGAAGAGGATAGTTGCTTTCCAGCACAGAGGTGGGGTGTTGAGGAGTCCAGGTACATGGTCTGGCTCCTAGTCCATAATCATGAGGCCAAACTCATGCAGGGCCAGTTCCTCTGGGCAGCATACAGGGCTGAGGCGTGGGACCGGTTGGCTCATGATCTCACCAGTGCCACAGGGATTCCAAGGACTGGTGAGCAGGTCCATCACAACCATGCAGACCTGAAGAGACGCAAGCAGGACCAACTGAACCTTTGGATCCAGGAGGCCTGGCAAACACCCAACGCCCCACTACTGAGTAAGTAACATTTAATTATGTATGTAAGAAATTAAACTAGCTGATATTATGGAGATGTGTATTCCAATATTACTTCATTTATATTACAGCTGCAGGTGTCCGTTCTGCAAACCGCAGAGCCTATGGCGATAGGCTGGTGCGGTTGCGCCACCATGCAGGTCAGTAATCCACTACCAGTAACTGTAAAGAAATATAAAAGTATGACAGTCAGCAAAAGAGTGCAGTGTAGTCAGTAAGGAATAAAATATGCAAGTAACAGTGTGAAAGTGTATGCAAGTATTGCTTGATTACAAAAGTGTGTTTCAGCCTGTAAGTTTAACCTAAACATGAAACTGTCCAACATATATTCTGAAATAAAAATGCCCTACCTGTAAGAAAATAGTACACAACCTGCAGCAGGCTGAAAAGTATAGCTGCAGAAGATGATGAAATCACATGTGTGAAATATATCCCTGTGGAAATACTGAAACATGACAGAAGTGAGACTGCTGGAAAGGATTGTAATAACTACTGGTAAAACATGTCAATAAAGCCTAGAAGTACCATCCTGAATAGTAAAATGAAAGCAAGTGAGAGAGTGTGAGAAAGTGTCATGAATCCAGCAATACAGTAGTAATAACCCCTGAATAAAGTATACTGCAGTCAAGACAGAATGAAATGCATGTGAGATTCAAAACCAAACAGCAAAATCTGTTCAAAGTGTTGCTGCATCTGGAATGTGTATCCCAAAATCAGGATATGTTGCTCTCAGTCTGCAATATGCAGATAGGATGTTTGTCTGATATACCAAACATCCACACTTGTCTACAGCTATATAAAGCAAATGTGGCAGGATGATGTAGCTGAACAAAGCTAGATATGAATGTGTATGAAGAACCATAAAATGTATATTGATGTTGCAGTAACAGTCCTATCACCAAGTTGAAATAGTTATCATATAGGAAATTGTAGTTAGAACAGTAGTGTGTATATAACTGTAGCTATTAGAAATGTACAGCATATGTATTGTTATTCGAAGGTGTTAATATTACTTTCTTCACCCCACCCTATAACCACATATAACCCATTCCACGTGAAAATGGTATGTGCAATCACAATTAACACCCCTGGACGTTTGTCCTGTTGGGTCATATATATTTGCATGTCTGTTGATGCATCTGCCCTGTTCATACATCCACACGTGATGGCCTGTTGCCATCAATTAACCCTGCATGTTGTTGGACTGTGTATTTCTGTTCAAATTATGCATGTGTTATGCACGCTGTTCAATGGTGTGAATATCTGGGTGTTTGGTTAATGGGAATACTAATGCATGCTGTTACAACTAATTATGAATGGTATTATATGTCACTAACCCAAACTGTCATGACATAATGCAAAACATAGTACGACAGGGAAGGCGGGTTCCAGCGGACCCACCTCTCCCACCTCAGCTGGTGAGTGCACCTGGCACTAGTGCCGAGTCCGGACCCTCCTCCGGTGGCCCTGTGCCACCTGCGGGTGGAAGCGCTGCAGGGGATGGGGCTCGCCCCCCCCTGCAAGTGTGGCCAGAGGAGAACCACCACTCACCCTCCGCAGCGTCCAGACTGTGGTGTGTAGGGAGATTCGGGACTCTGTTCTGGAGCCCCTACACCAGCTCGAGGCACGGGTGGCACAACTAATGGGCATGCCTGTTGCCCCGCCTACACAGCCCCCAGCACAGCCCCGTCCTGGGCAGTGAAGGAACGGTGGCAACTGCCTATGGGTGGGAATATCAGTTCCACTGTTGCCATCTGTGGGCTCATGGGCTCTGGATATCCAAACCTCCGACCCCGTCAATTGAGTAACCCACCCACACGTGTCATACACCACCCCTGTATGCGTCTTGTTTGTCTTGTCTGTTTACCTACCCAACTTACCTCCCCAGCTGTACCGACTTCCTTCACCTGACATACCACTCTCACCTGAAAAAAAAAAAAAAAAAGGGGCACTCTGTACCCACAAAAAAATTATGCCCCATACATAGCTGCCCATTCTGCACACATTTATTGTTGTCCTGACACCTCTCTCAGGGGTGGAAGGGTTCAAATGTCACACCAAATTACATACATATGCACAGCTGTTGCTGATGAAGAAATGGGCAGCTATGGGCCTTACCTACATCCCTCCTGCACATCCCAAGCTTGTTTCCCTACTGTCTTACCCTCTTTGTGACCCCTTTTTCACCACTTTCCTGTCTCCCCATTTTCTTTTCTTTCAAAGAGTGCACAAGAGTAAGCACGTTTAAGCGGTTGTAAGCGGGTGTGCGCGGAGCTAACCGCCAGTGCGCATGCATGAGCTCCGCTAAAATCTGAAAGGGCTACGCTTATCTCACATACCTTTTTATAGCACTGTTCTGAAATCACAGTGAAAACTGCAATCGGTACACAACTGGCTGCATGCAATTAGCAAATGCTGGCTAACAAGTGGTGCAGAGGCCATCACATGGGCATATGCAGATACCTACAAAAGTATGCTGTACTCCCAGTCCACACATGCAATACTTTCATTGCACCCTGAGAAGGACGTGAGAGACAGACAGAGAGAGAGAGAGAGAGAGACAGAGACAGAGAAAACTGCAATTAAGCAGACACAAACAAATTATTCAGCAACAGCTACCTGAAAGCTGACAACTGGGAAGTAGAGCAGCAGGACAGAGAACCAGATGGCAACACAAGCAGCTGTGACAAACACAGGTAATGTAAGGTAATGCTATAAAGGTCTACATACTGTGAGCCCTCCATATGTGTCATTGGTCTATATCCATATGTATATAAAGATGTGTAAAGGGCAGGGGACATACAGCAACTATCAGTGAAGGCTGTACATACATTTGTATGTGAGAGCATCTATGTGCACATATCAATGTTGGTTGATTGTAGGTTGTAGTGCCATGTGCAAAGTAGGTTTCACAGTTATGTATGTTTAGCAGTATGTTAGTGTGTGTATACAGTATGGTAGACAAATATGTTGATATACCTGTCTAACATATGGATACGTATGTATGTCAACATATGTATGTGTGTGTATATATATATATATATATATATATATATATATATATATATATATATATATGATATGCATATATGTATACATACATAGAGAGAGAGAGATGTAGGAATACATAGACAGATGTAGATAGAATATTGTACAAACATATCTATGTAATGCACACATACAGATATTGATATATGTAGATACATATACATAGATAGACTGATCTGACTATCAACAGGTATGACTGTATATGACGACCTGCAACACAGCCTGTCCCACCCCCTCTGTCACTCACACCCCCTCTGTGACCCCCCCTCCACATCTATAGCAATATATGTACATCAATATATATATGTGTATATGTATGACATATATATATATATATATATATATATATATATATATATATATATATATATATACATATAGATATATCTATATACATATATATATATATATATATATATATATATATATATATATATATAGAGAGAGAGAGAGAGAGAGATGTATAAATTCTGAGTGAGGCACCTGTGTACAGATGTATTGCAACAGGTGCCTGGTGACAAAGGCATGGAGTGAACACCAGTGTCAAAACCAGAGTACCATACCACATTCCAGATCACCTACACCAGTAACCACCAGATATGTGATTGGCTGCCCACCACTGCATGTGTCAGGGGTGAACAGGGTCATAAATGTGTACAATAGTGGCCCCAATGATATTCACAGTGGCACACTATCCCTGGAATACCTGCACATGGTATGTGTCAGCGGACATGGTGTGTCAGCTATGGACATGTAGGTCGGTGTACCTCCGCACCACATAATGGATGCCATGGTATGGACCTCACATGACAGCTACAGATATGGAGAAGGACACAGTGACATGTACAACACTGTGACAATGCACTCAAACACATTACCAATGCACAGTGACTGACAACACCACAGAGTACACATATGCTACCCACATAGAGGTTACCACTCCCGGATTTACATATGCAAGTCACACCCATGACAGATGTCCAACAACCATAGTAACACCTCACACCATCCACAACCTAAATGTCTGCTGTGTGTCGTCCGTGCCACTGCAATAGAGTGCACATGTGGAGGTAAGAGTTCCTACCCACAGATAAGACATACCCTGCAATAAACCACACAGTGTTAAGAAGCAAGACTCCCCATGAGTACATGTCACACATACCCCTGCTGAATGTTAGTCAGATAGGTAATATGCCATATGAGTCACCCTGTGTAACTGTGTGACAACAGCAGGTACCATCACACCACATGTGTCACAATGGTCAGGGTAGCAGAACAGTACGCTGCTGTAGTCCCAGGGGCAATAGCATATTGTATAGTATTGTATTGTAATGTAATGTATTGTGTTGTATTGTATTGGTATGTTGAAGTGCCTCCTTCGTGGAGTGGAACCACTGCTGCTGTGTGCCAGTGTACAGGTACATATCCTGTAGTCAGGCTAGTGTTACATAGCACTTCTATATGTATGTTTAGCTCCTGTCAGAGTTCATGTAGCATGCAACTGGGGATACCATCAGGTCCCATTCATGTTATGTATGCTGCTGTCCTGAGGGTGGCTCTCACCTGGACATCTGTGATGACAGGGAGGTTACAGTCAGCTGGGATAACTATGTCTTATTTTGGGGGAGAGGGTGGGGTGACACCTGCACTGAACCTGTCTGCCACAATGTTGTCGATATCTGTGGTGTCAGTGAAATATTTGTTGTTGTGTACTAACTATGGGCATAGAGGATGGATCCTGACCAGGTTGCTAACATAACTGAAGAAGGCCTTCTGGTTATCTGTAGTGTCCCTCTTGATTTCCCTCTCAAAGTTGCCCATGGATTTTGTATGATGGAAAATAGATCCTTACTAGTGCTGCTCAGACATGCCCTCCCTTTATGGAATTATGCTCTGTCTTGCAGTAGCTTCCATCTTCTGTAATACAATCTGTCTATGGCTGGGGTCCACCAGACAGGATGCTGTCCCTTTGTGGAGAGTGTCTTGGTCATATATGGGATTGCATGATCCATGCATTCTCGGAGATGTCTGTAGAAAGCAATTGTGTAGGGGTCAGCATTGTGGGTTGTATCTGCCACTGGCCCAGTGGGCTGAAAGGATACCATGTCACTGTTACAAAGTGCAAAGTTTGTATCTGTAATGTTATGCACTATAGTCGTTTGTGCTGGTGGTGGAGGTGGGATATGTATATTCAGGGCAATCAGTGTGTGGTCAGCTCACAGTAGTTGATGATGTAGGCCATACAGTACCTAGATACAAACCCCCAGAGTGAGGAGGTGCTCTTGACCTGAATCAGTGTTCTGACTGCTGGGGTTTGGTAGTATGTCGTATGGAGTGTGCCAGGTACTGTTGCACAGTTGCTGGCTGAGCACTGATACCTGGCCATCTACATGTGTATCCACCAATAGACAGACAGATGCTACATATGTGAGATATGTTGTATCATAACAGTCGAGTAGCATGTGTAGTATGTGTGCCAAATTCTGCTGACATATATTGCTGATAGCAGGTTATTTTCTTTCTCAGGTATATGGCCCACCAGTGGAATCCCACCTACTCCACAGCTGAGGATGAGGAGATACACCAGAGCCTGGTGCAGGATTATGCAATACTCTTTTCCCGCACCAGCCAGAATCAGCAGGAGAGGACTGCACTGTGGCAAGACCTTGTCCGTCGGGTAAATGACATAGGTACGCATAATAGGACATATGAGCAGGTACAACATCACTGCAGTGATTTAATCAGACATGTCCATCAGCGTGCGTCGGATATCCACAGGCAACAGGTCGCCACAGGTGGTGGGGTGGCTACACATCCCTCACTCACCAGACTGGAGGGACTACTCATGAGTGTAGTGGCTCCAGTCCGCCAGCAACAACAACAGCAGCAGACATGCATTATGATGGAGGCTGGAGCCACGCAGCAGCAAGACAGTGAACGTGCAGCTAATATGCCATATGTATAGTTGACTGTTGTGTACACTGGTAGTTAATGCATGTGTGAGGTGTGTCCTTGGTTTGTAGCTGTCACCATAGTATTTAATGTGCAAGTGTGATATCCTCAATATTAGCAGCTGACCTGTGAAAGGCGACTGTTGTACTACTAACCTGTATCATACTCAGTAACAATGGCACAGTTGTGCCCACTGACATTAGTTTCTTCACGTCTGCAGGACCCTCTGGTATAACAGCAATGCAGCCTATCCATGCTGGTGAGTGTGTATTAACAATTCCTGTAATAGTGTTGATAGTAATAGTACTATTTGGCTCACTTAGTAGTGCTCTTTGTATGCATGTAGGTGTGTCTGTGTCTGTGTGTTGGTATCACACATACTGAGTACTGTGCATGTGTGCATGTGTGCACCTGTGCATGTGTGTACCTGTGCATGTGTGCATGTGTGCATGTGTGCACTTGTGCATGTGTGCACCTGTGCATGTGTGCACGTGTGCATGTGTGCATGTGTGCATGTGTGCACCTGTGCATGTGTGCATGTGTGCATGTGTGCACCTGTGGATGTGTGCACGTGTGCATGTGTGCATGTGTGCATGTGTGCACCTGTGCATGTGTGCACCTGTGCATGTGTGCATGTGTGCATCACTGGTAATGTGTAGACATTGTAAACTGTGTTTCCTGTTTCCCTCCCACAGGTTCTGTTGCTGCTCTGGTGTCATGTAGCAGGGAACCTGAATCAGGTGCCGTGGATACTGATAATGATGACATCTGTGTAATGGCACAGGAAAGTATGCCAGGGTCCACCATTGGTCAGCCGATTGACAGTACACAGCTGTCAACCCCATCAATGCACACAGTTATCCTGCCAATACACCCTTTGTCACCAATGTCCCTAGGTGATGGACAGCATACAGTGGGCATTGACCAGGGTAATGTGGTATCTGTGGCACATGCCTCCCCACACAGCAGCCATGGGCATGGCCCAGAGATGGTACCACACAGACAGATGTCTAGGGGTTCTCGTGGGAGCATCCGTGGGCGTACTGCCCCTGTCAGACGTGCCCACAGAGGTCTTACAACCTCAGCTATGTTTCGGGCTGTCATGCAGGCACAGTCACGTATGGAACGGTACACCAGACAGGGTCTGAGGGAGCTGACAGCATGTCGCACAGCCATGACTGACAGTATGCGTGACATTGCGGCTGCCATCCATGATTTCACTGATGTCATAGACAGACGTTGTGGGGACATATTAGACCGGTTCCACAACTACATGTCCATGAGCCAGGGCGATGGTGGGTGGTTGAGGCGTCGATGTGGCCGTATGCCAGCAACAGCAGCAGCTGGCAGTCGTCGCGGATGACAGCAGGGCCGCGGCCACCCCCGGAGTGCCAGCAGCAGCCCCAGTAATGCTGGGTCTGTGCTGTCATCAGACCGCCCCAGGAGACCACGTGCACGTGGCTCTGGCCAGGCCCGACAGGGATCTGTATCCAGTCAATGAACACCTGCTTCTGATGACAGTACCCAGTCTGGGTTGGTACTGGATACGGTCTGTAGCACCCCTGCAAGGCACAGGTACCGTGTCCGTGGCAAGAGACACTGATCTGTATGACCTGGCAGGTACAGTCTGTGGCTGTCCAGAAACACCAGTATATGGCATCCATGAAGTGGAACTGTGTGCATCCATACACACATGCGAATTGACAACACCTAGGGCTACCGCATACATGCACACACTGCATCAACATTGCCCCACCTTCTACTGCTGTCCCTCACCAACACACATACACATACATGTCAATTGGTGGTATCGGTGGCTGACTCAGGCATGCCAAGTTCACACCCTGTGCATATGATGAAACTGTGCCACCTCCTGCAATCTGTAACAACTGTGCAGGTACAGGTTAACATGTTGCTGATGCACAGGGTGACCACATAGATGTGTAGTAATAGTATCATGTTGTTAACAGTACTGTGTGCTGAATTAATTGTGGGTATATCACAGCATGCCTGATGCAGTAAGTGTGTGATTGTCATGTCCTGTTGTCTACACCCATGGTAAGTACCATAGTGTATCATCTGCACATGTTGGCATACTGGTGGTAATGATGTCAACAGAAGGCTACATACATAGGTAGCACAGGGGATAAGGTAATGAATGTAGTAATACACAATGATGGGCATGTAAATTGCAAGTGGCATATTGCCCACACTGGACTCTGCAATGCAGATGTCTGAGGATGTTGATATGTGTGCAATACTACACGACTGGTACAGGACACACGGGATCACCCTAGCACTGCATGCTCACATCTCATACCATGCTAGACAGCCCCAACACACATAACTAACTGTCACAGGAGGGGGAGTCCCCATATATGTCAGGGATACTGTGGTGGCAGGCCAGGTAGCATACATCCTACTAAGTATGGAACCACTGAGTGAAGGCTCAGTGTCTGTTATTTGACATGTGTATTACTGCATGTATGAGCACATGGGTTTCCATCCAGTTATTGTACATCCTGACAGTACATGGTCTGTACACTTGTGTGCACTGAGACTGGACCCTAGACATCTGACCCATGTATTTCCATGTACATGTGCATAGTGCCTGCATATTTGCAGTGTTACCTACTGGAACTGGTACAGCTTGTTTGTTGTACAATGGACTACATGCAGCCCTGTTTACTGTAGCTTTGTTTGCATGCATGTTTGCTTGCAATTACCCTGGAATACTGATCACACCTGCAATGCATAGTTATAGAGCTTCTGTGGACTCCTAGTGCCATCTGCATAGCTTACTATATGTATGTCCATGTCCCACTTGACAGGCTGTCACTGTTTGTCCTGTTCACATGTACATTGCCTGTGACACAGTGCATATGACTTACCTGGTATGTGTCCACGTGAGCAGTCACATATGCTACTGCTAACTAATCACAGGCACTACACCTTCACATATTCATCTTCTGTTGAACTACCTGCTTCGCTAGGGATGGCCTGCACCTGTCACCCCTGGGCTTTCAGATATTGGCAAAGGCTCTTGCTACCCCCATAGTACCTATGTTAGGCAAGGCTCAAATGACAAACCCACCTTCATAGGTATCACAAGGGATAAGAAACTAAGAGTAATTCTACCCAACGCCAGAAGTCTAAACCTCCAGATGCATGCACCCAAAACACTCGTTGGCATGGAGAACATCGATATCTGTGCAGTAACAGATGCCTGGTTCAGGGCTACTGAGAGCACACCAGCACTACCAGGTTTAACCTGGTTGATTTCTTTGAAACAGTCACCAAGGCCATTGACAAGGGGAAGGTGGTTCACACAGCCTACCTGGACCTTGCAAAAGCCTTCACAACAATACCCCACTTGGGCATTCTAGAGAAGCTCACCTGCTTAAATATAAGCCCCTATGTCACTAGATGGATTTCACAGTGGCTCAAGGACAGAACCCACATGGTTAGAATTGCTGGAGCCATGCCAGACTCCAAACCAGTTACGAGTTGTGTCCCACAAGGCTCAGTCCTGGGACCTCTCTTGTTTGGTATATATTTACTGGAGGTACAGGCCAACATGGATGGACTGTGGCTGACCAAATATGCAGATGACTGTGAACTGGCCACCATAATCGACTCTCCAGCCGACACAAGCATCTTCCAAAGGGGCATCATAGAAACAGACAACTTGTGCCAGAGCCATGGCCTTCAGCTGAACAGTGTTTAGAAAGGGGAATGTGCATCCTGTAGTCTGTTCACCTAGTTGCCAAAAGGGACATTGTCCTCACACACACTAACCCCCCTCAGCCAAAAACACACACTTGCCAATTGCAGGATTCAACCCCCTATCTGACTATATTATGACTCTCCAGACGGACATATTAGCAGAGAGTGCTATTCACATTACTGGGAGGTTTTCCTTCTCTTGCTGTACTTATAGGGCGCTGACATCATCAGTGTTTAGAAAGGGAAATGTGCATCCTGTAGTCTGTTCTCCTAGTTGCCAAAAGGGACATTTCCCTCTCGCACAATTGCACACACTTACTTGCAGGATTCAAACCCCTACCCAACTATATTATGACACTTCAGACGGAAGCATTAGCGGAGCGCGCTATTCGCATTACTGGGAAGTTTTTCTTCTCTTGCTGTACTTATAGGGTGCTGACATCATCAGTGTTTAGAAAGGGAAATGTGCATCCTGTAGTCTGTTCACCTAGTTGCCAAAAGGGACATTGTCCTCACACACACTTACCCCCCTCAGCCAAAAACACACACTTGCCATTTGCAGGATCTAAACCCCTATCTGACTATGTTATGATACCCAAGACAGACACATTAGCAGATTGTGCTATTCACATTACTGGGAGGTTTTCGTTCTCTTGCTATACTTATAGGGTGCTGACATCATCAGTGTTTAGAAAGGGGAATGAGCATCCTGTAGTCTGTTCTCCTAGTTGCCAAAAGGGACATTTCCTTCACACACACTAACCCCCCTCAGACAAACACACACACTTGCCATTCGCAGGATTCAAACCCCTACTTAACTATGTCATGACACTTAAGACGAACGCGTTAGCGGAGCACACTATTCATATTACTGGGAGGATTTCCTTCTCCTGCTATACTTATAGAGTGCTGACATCATCAGCGTTTAGAAAGGGGAATGTGCATCCTGTAGTCTGTTCTCCTAGTTGCCAAAAGGGACATTTCCCTCACACACACTAACCCCCCTCAAAAAACGCACACACTTGCCATTCGCAGGATTCAAACCCTTATCTAACTATGTTATGACACTTGAGAAGGACGCATCAGCAGAGCACGCTATTTGCATTACTGGGAGGCTTTTCTTCTCCTGCTGTACTTATAGAGTGCTGACATCATCGGTGTTTAGAAAGGGGAATGTGCATCCTGTAGTGTGTTTTCCCAGTTGCCAAAAGGGACATTTTTTCCCCACAGACTTGCACACAAACCCCACTCACACACATATACTGAGCATTTGCAGGATGCAAACCCCTGCCTAATTATGTTATGACACTTGTGACGGACACCTTAACGGAACATGCTATTCACATTACTGGGAAGTTTCTTTTCTCCTGCTATACTTATAGGGTGCTGACATCATCGGTGTTTAGAAAGGGGAATGTGCATCCTGTGGGGAGGCAGATGCCAAGCACACTCTGGCTAAGCTGTCATTCCCTAGGGCAAACAGCCTAGTGTTGACCTCTACACCCATATGTTTAATTGTCAAATGCACATTATTTGTTGCTGATAGACTGTTTGCACATCTTTATTGCCATAGCATTCCCTGTTTGTATGAACAACTTGTGCATCTGTGGAAGATGTTTGCATATGGGAGGGATCCACTATATCACGTATGTCTATGTAGTCATTTAACTGTGTGCACTGGGCAGACTGCTGTAATGTGGTTGGTTCCTGGAATAACACGTGAAAATACCAGATATGTGTGTCCAACTGCTAAACTGAGATTTGGCCTAAGTGTGTGAGCATGCCCATTTCAGCCTTCCCATGGCATGTTGTCTGACATATGTCTCATTTATTAAAGTGTGTGAGCATGCCCAGTGTGAGCATTCCATATGTTGAACTCTGCAGCCCACCACATTTGTGGATGAGTGTGAACTTCAACAAATATCACCCGTTTATGGTTGTGTGTTGTGTGTCATGTTGTGTAGTTACTGTACAACTGCTTTGTGTGTGAACACAACAGGATTATACTGTGCCTGCAGTGTTTGCATGGGATACTTTGCATACAGTTGTCAACATCCTTTCACACTGTCCTAACACTGTAGTACTGTATAGTGTACTGGTAGTACTTTGACTGTGGTGGACAGTATCCTGGGCTTTAGTGCTATCACTGCTTTACATTTCGATAGTGAGCACAACAGCCTGGTTAGGGGCCAGTTGTGTACATCTGACCATGTTGCATTCTGTTCAGATATGAACTACTTAAACCAGGTTTGTCCAACATTGGTAGTGTATTCCACAACATAGGTGTACATTTGCAAATACTAGCGATGTGCCCTAGTCCATGTCTAATGCTAGTTGGAAAGTGTGTTTGTCCTTCAACACACATTGTAAGTGGAGTTTGCCATGACATATGTCATGGTTAGTATACTGTGCCTCTGTCTACCTGTGACATGACAGTGATACCCAGGATAAAGCTACCATCTCCCATCCACTCATCAAGATTCCTATTGAGGAAAATTGATAAGTGACTCTATGGGTAGCCTGTACTGGGAGTTCACTCATGGGTGGGGGTGGCTTCTGTGTTATGGATCATGCAGTACAGCTTGTCCTATGTAAGTCAGTGCTGGGGTTCAGGTCTCTCATGTGCATAGCTCACTGCCATTCAGATTGTACAAGGTGCAGCATGTTTATTGATACCAGCAACACAGGCAACACATGGCATCTGTGCAAGCTCTTTGATACTCCTGGTGAGGTACTGTTGGGGACTTTACGGTTGATGGAGGTGTCTGCTGAGGTACATCCCACAGGGGCTATTGTAGTCAATTGTACCGCTGATGAAGGATGACTGCAGAGCCACAATGACCTCCCCTTATCTAGATCTGACAACCTTCATGATTAGGTGGGTGTATGGTATGTTTCTGTAAACACTACAGCACATGTTTGTCCAATGCAGGATATCTATCACCTTGTGTCCCCAGGTCTCTCATTACATGTTAACTACATAATGGGTTAACACCTATGTGGTAATTGGTGGGCACTTACTGTATATCCATGGGGGTTGACTATACACTTTTCTGCAGTTAGCTTGCTGACATGGCTATGGCACCAGTTGTCTGTTTCTATGTGGCCCTTTTGTGGGATGCTTGTGTCAGCTGGTGGATCATATATGGTGAGCAGTTTGCAGTCCTCTGCAAACATGTTCAGACACAGTCCTTCCATGTTTTCCTGGACCTATGGGACATATATACCAGACGAGGGAGATCCCAGGACCAAGCCTTGTGGGATGCCAGTTATATCTGGTTTGTAGTCTGACATGGCTGCAGCATGTCTGACCATGTCTGTTCTGTCCTTGGTCTGGTTTGCAACCCCTTTACTGACATATGGGTTTATATTTAAGCTGGTGAGCTTATCTATAATGAACACGTAGGGTATTGTATCGAAGCCTTTGCAAGGTCCAGCTACACTGTGTGGACCACATTGCCCTCATCAATGACCTTAATGACTGTTTCAATTGAGTCAAACATGTTTAGGGGCAGGATCTGCACTTAAGAAAGCCACACTGGGTAGGGTCAGGTGTCAGTAGGTCCCCAATATCTTTATGTCTGTGGTACATGCTGATCCTTTCCATAGCTGTGCAGACCGAGCTTCTCAGGATTCTGGGGTAGTAGTTTTCAGTATCCATTCAGGCAACACCTTTGTTGAGAAGGACCACTGTTGTTGTACACTGCTCTTTGGGTACATATTCTGTGGTAAGGCTGACATTGAGCAGTAGTGTGATTTGGCATTCCATTCATCTTGGAGTCCATGTTGCACTCAGCCCAGGACACCATCTCATACCATTGCTGCTGTGTGTTTTGCTTTGTAGATTCTGGCTGTTACCTCAGCATCTGCAGTGTCAGGGGGCCAGCAGTCTGCTGGGATAGATATTCTGCATTCTGGGGGGGGGGGGTTTGCACTGCACCTGTCAGGATGTATGTTGGCAATGTGTGTGTGTGTTTGTGATATTTGTGTGATTCAGAGCATATCTGTGAATTCCCAACATGGTTCCTACCATCAGTTGTGAAAGCCTTGGGATTATCCTTAGTGTCCTGTACAATTTGTATCTTCATAGGTTCATAGGTTCATACTAGGCTATCCACCCTAGGGCATTTGTTAGCCTAGCCAGAGTGTGTGTGGCTTTTGCCACCCCTTGCTATGTGAATATTATGGCCATTTATGATTTGCTTTGCTGTGCCTCTGTCTGGACATGACACAGTGAAGACCCCCAGTGTAACTCTACAATCATCCATCCACTTGGCAAGATTCCTGTTGAAGAGTGTCAGTGAGGGACTCTGCCTAACATGGAGTGGGATTCTGTCCCAGGGTGCAGGGAACCTCTGGATTATGTATCTGTCCCACCAGCACATCCTATTTCATTATTTGTTGAGGTTGACATCTCTCACTCTCACAGCTCCAATGGATTTGGGTTTTCTGGGGTGGAGCATGTCCATTACTCCTGTGTTGGACATGGCCTTGTACAACAGGCATGCAATGCCTCTGTGTAGGCAGTATGTGACTGCATTCAGCTGGGGTGTCTACAGCCAGGCAGCATATGACATATATTTGAGACCCTTTATCCTCTTGGTGAGGTACCTTTGAGGTCTTTCTAACTGCTGCAGGTGTCAGGTAAGGTACATCCCATATGAGGCATTGTACTAGATTATGGGTGTGATAAGAGAACAGTATAGGGGCACAATGACCTCTGTTGACGTAGATGTGAATCCTTTCCTGATACGGTGTCAAATGTAGACAGTCTTCCTAGCCATATTGGCAATGTGAGTGTCACATAACAGGTTACTGTCCACTTGTGTCCCTAGGTCCCTGATTACTCCTTCCATACATAATGGTTTACCATCTATGTGGTAATTTGTGGTACCTTGTTTGGTATTTGGTGGGACATTCATACTGTCCAGTGTCTTCAGGATGGCTGGGTGGGGTTCCTGTGTGTGAGAGTGTGGTCTGTAGCTTGCTACAGACTGTACAGCAGTCTTGCCTACAGTTAGTTGCACATGGGTGGACTCCAATGCCTTGTGCATTGTCAGTTACCTGGACGTATGGGTGTCTGTGCTGAATATGGATACTCACCCTCCTTTTATGTTTTGTTCCAGGTTTTGGGGCCATGACACATGATATGTGGTATAACTTGGTAGTGCTGGTGTGCTGTCAGGAGGCTTGCAGCAGGTTTATGTCACTGCACAGACATTGATGTTCTCCATAATGGGGATGGCCTTGGGAGCATGCATATTGGGGTTTACACATCTGGCATTGGTCAGCATTACCCTTATGTTTCTTTCCACTTATGTTTTCTAGGGTGGTGGGTTAGTCTTTTCAGCCTTGCCTACAAAAGGCTCTATGGAGGTGGCAATGGCCTTATCCAATATCCAGACACCCAGGGGTAACAGGTGCAAGCCATCCCAAGAACAGCTGCGTGGCTTGTCAAGCATGACATCCCAAGCAGACAGACATTGGATCCCCTTGGAATGACACCAGTAAGTGTGCCACTTGCTATGACTGATCATTCCGTGTTTGTACTGTGGCATTATTCTTGGTAAGGGTAGGATGCTGCAAACAGTGAGCGTCATACCGGCCTGGACTACATAATCAGAGAGCTCATCTATGTCTCTTTTCATGTAGTCTAGGGAGGTACATCTCAGGTCATTCACACCAGCATGGACTATGACTGCATCATATTTCTACTTGCTTTGGAGTGACCTGCATACTTCTGTTATGTGGCGTATTGTGGCAGCCTACAGGCAGCTTACTGTACCCTTTCCCTTGTTCAGTCTGGTGTGTGGGACAGCAGTGTGTCTGACTATGGAGTCACCTATTACAACTGTATCAGGCATATTGTTTCGCCTTCTGGCCTGTGACTGTTTGGCACACCAGCCTTTTGTACTATGTGTTGCGTGTGCTATGTTTGGAGGTTGTTTGATTGGGTGTCTGCTTTAGAGGCCTCTGTTGGTGTGCTGTGTTTGTAATTTGCACCTCCGGGAATGTTTTTCTGTGTTTATGTGTTTGGTTTGCAGTTGTGATAGGTCGATATGGGACTGTGTTTGTGGTGTGTGTGGTTACCTTCTCCTCCTGACTAGTTTTGACAGTACTGAGTTGAGGGAGCTCAGCCTCCAGTTTGGATAGATGGTTGCATCTCTCACATATATTTGTATTTCGTGGGTGGAGTTGGGGGTTGTCTGTGTACTTGGGGCAGGTGTAACATTGCCTCAGGATTCACAGATTTAACTTGTTGTGGCTGGCATTAGTGGATTGTATGTGTGGACAAATTTTATTGCCATACTACTGATCAGTGATTACTCCATGGTTTATGTTTGCTCTATCATGTAGTAGCTTCCTCATTCTCTTGCATGGTTTGGTTATGGCTGGTGTCCACCATGCCAGATGCCTGCGTGTATGGCAATGTGTCTTGTTTTAATTTAGGATTGCATAATCCAAGCATTCCTGGCAGTATTCATGGAATGGCTGTATTACAGGTTCTGAGGTGTGGCCCATATTTTGCACCTGCACAGGACCTTTAATGGATTCCACATCAGTTTGGAGGAGTGCAAATATTGCTTTACACATGTTTTCCACTGTGGTTTTCTGGCCAGGGACTGTGGTCAGGATTTGTATATCCAGTGTGATTACTCTATGGTCTGGTTTTACCAGTGAGCAATACACTTCTCATCTTGCCATCCAGTACCCATGTTGCTGATTGTCACATCCAGTATGCTTACCCCTCTTGTGGGAGTGGTACGTTGTTCCTGGGCATTTTGGTTTATGGATTCTATGAACTTTTGTCCTACACTGTTGGAGCTAGTTTAATGCTCCCAGTCTATGTCTGGGTATTTTCAGTCACCCAATATAATGTGGTTTGGAGGACTTGATACATTCATGTATTCCAGCATAGGCCAGGTGCAGTTCCTGGTGTTGGGATGGTAGTCTGTAGCAGGCTATAAACTGGGGGGCAGGTTTAGCCACTGTTACTTGACCATGGCTAGTCCATGCTGCTTCTTGTTGTGGTACCAACATGGGGGTGTGGTTATCCTTGACAATTATTGCTAGTCACCCTCCTTTAGTAGCTTGTTCCATGTTTTGAGGCTGTACAGCACAGTATGAGGTGTAACCTGGTAGTGTTAGGGTGCTGTTGTGAGCCTTGGCTCAGTTTTCTTTTACAGCGCAGATATCACCATTCTCCATGCTGGGTGAGTTTAGACTGCATGCATCTTGCTGTTTCGACTTATCCCTTATCTTATTCTTATCCCTTCTGATACCTATGGAGATAGGTTTGTGTTTTGAACCTTACCTATTCAGGGCACACTGTGGGTAACAACAGCCTTTGCCAGTATCCATACGGCCTGCACTGATAGGTGCACGCCAGTCCTAGCAGGTGGAACATCATGTCATGCTCAGCATGTCATCCCAGACTGGCACACATTGGATCCCCTTTGACTAACTGCGATACTTCAGTCAATTATTGCACTTGATCATCTCATTGTCATATTGTGGCATGATGCTTGGTGAGGGTAGGATGATAGTCAGGGTCCTCAGGTGTGCATATAGTACATGGTGTTACATTACTTAACACATGGCATTCATGCCTCAGGTGGTGCTGCAGGGCTGCCTCTGTCGGATGCACATATTACACTTCCCTGTACATGTTTGTGAGCAGGTCATGTCATTGTAGGCATCCATGTTATTATTTGAGTGAGTCAGAGGGGGTATCATTCCCAGGGTCCCTACTGAGCCAGTGTATGTGCTATGCGTTGCCTCTTTGCCAAGGCCAGGGCATACTGGGCACACCTCCTTCTGCCTACTGGGGCAGGCTCAGGTTGTTCCTCCTCCGAGTCACGCTCTGCCTGTGATGGCCTTGGCAATGGTGGGGGGCTGTTTGGCCCAGCCCTATGCTGGTCCTGCTGCAGCTGTTTTCGCAAGATCATATTATGTAGCATAGCACATACCATGACAATTTGGGTACATGTAGCTGGTGTGTTCTGCAAGGCTCCACCAGATGTGTCCAGACACCGGAACCGTGACTTGAGCAGCCCAAACACATGCTCTATTACATTACGTGTTTGTGCGTGTGCCTCATTATGGTGTTCCTGTTCAGGTGTGTGTGCATTTCTGATGGGTGTCATCAGCCACGGCTCCAGTGCATAACCTGCATCCCCCACTAGGTGTCCGTGCGGGATGTCCCCATTGGCAAATGTCTGGTACAGCTGCGTCAAATGCCAGATGTGGGAATCATGGTAGCTCCCAGGACAGCCAGCACACACATTCATTATTATGCCCTGGGCATCACACATGACCTGGCAGTTGATGGAGGGAAGCCCTTGTGGTTGATGTATGCCCTACCCGCTCACCGGCTGGTGCTTTGATGCGTATGCGTGCAGTCTATTGCACCCACTACCTCAGGGTATTCCGCTATTTGCTGGAAGAGGCGATATTGCTGGCCAATACCTCACGGGCATTGGGGAAATATACATGATCACCGACATGTGCTGACATGGCATCCAGGAACTGGTGCAGTACCCTGGAGGCCGATGCCTGTGATATCCCCATTATATCACCAGTTGGTCTCTGGAAGGTACCTGTTGCTAGTATTCTTAGGCCAACACATACCTTGGTTTCCACTGGGATGGGTTCCCCTCTGTTGGTTCTGTGTGTGAGGCGTGGCCTGCATAGCTCCACTATTTGCTGCAGGAGGTCTCTGTCCACTCTATAGCGCTGTACTATCTCCAGCTCATGTAACCCGTGGTAGGTGACCCTGGGCCTGTACACTCTTCTCCGTCTCCTGACTGTGGGTTGTCTGGCACCATCTGCATTGTCACCATCCTCAGCAAGTCGCCTATGTCTCATTATGACAGCTATGGCAGCCCCTAACATTTCTGCTCTGAGTTCAGCTTTTTCAGTTTTCACTTCTAATAGCTTACTCCTGTCTTGCAGTGTCTCTTGAGAGAAACATCCTGCACTGCTGTTTGCAGAGTTTTAAGTGCTGGGCTGGGCTACTATTCTGCCTGTGTAATTGCCTGCTTCTAATTGTTTTCACCTGCTAGCTCCAGCAGTATTCCCTGCTAGCTTCCTACTAAATCTGTTGCTTCCTTTTTCCTTTCTGTTTCCTCAGGGAGGAGCCGTGTGCAAACCAGCAGAAACACGCTCACAGTGGCTTACACGCGCACACATGCTTACACGGTTCAGATTCTGCTTATTCGGATTAAAACGCGTGCACACCCGTGCAAACAGTGTTAAACATCTGCCAACACGCTCCCACATGCTCAGTCTGCCTTACATGCGCACACACTGCCTTACTCGCGCTTCATGGCGCGCACACGCAAGATGCGCCCAGCAAGAAACTTTGGTGTAGGCAACAGTGTACACCTTCCATTTCTTGACTTTCTCATGATTATCTAGTGGCACACCTCTTTCCATAATATCTGTCTGACATCTGTCATGTAACTCTGACCTCCAATGAACTGCATTTCTTTCTACCATTCCCCCCTGTGATGTCACCTATCTCCTACTCTGTTCCTCCCACTTCTGTAACTCTTACACTACTCAGACTGTGCTCATTTGCTATGTGACAGTGGAATTCAGTATCCTAACACTCATTTGCATCAGATTGCCTACTAATGCTTAGTTACATCTCTTAGACTCAGCTTCCTCCCTTAGCAACCACTACACGGTGGCCATGTTGGTTTTGGTCTGCTGGTCCCTGCATTGACATTCCATGTATTGCATAAAACCCACATTTGTGGGTTTATAACCTTCGTTTTTATGTTTTATACAGTGCAGCCCGTTTGCGCGGGGCTGTGCTGGGTTTACACATCGGTGATCGCCGAAATAAAAATTATATTTTTAATATATTTGCATCAGGTTACCTTGCCAATGGCCACATATTTGGCCATTGGCATGTTGCCTGACACATATGCACCCTTTATTTGGAGCTGACATGGCTCCATCGCGGTTTTTGCAGAAACGTACTCAGTTGTCAACTGAGTACATTTCTGCAACTAAAACGGCTCTTACACGGGCTGTTCTGGGCTTCCTGGATCACTAATCATCCTCATTTGCATGCTATTCGGCTGCAAGTGAGGTGATTAGCTTATCCACGCCCACTCCGTGTAAGAGACGTTTTAGCTTGTCTCTTACACGGACTTTGGGCTGTTCCTGGATCGCAAAGGCTGTATGGAGTCTTACACTGCTCTTAGACTCCGTGCAAGCCTTCATGAATCCTGCCCTATATATCCTTGTGCGTGGCAGGTGGTCACGTACTGATTACGGTTTGTACTATTTGACTGCCATTCTCTATACCATTCTACCCTTTTAAATCGTAGGGACGCTGTCTGTACAGATTTGTTTCCTGGCTTTGTCAGTTTTTAACTAGGTCTAATTTTTTTATAAAATAATTGGCAGAATGTTGAAGCTTCCTCATTGATTACATATTTAGATAGAAACATAATATTTGTCACATTTTCCGTTAGATTTTGAACATACCCTTGATAAATACACAGGTTTTGTTTTATTTTAAATTAGCAGGTGAATCATATTGAAGCATCGTTTGTTGGATTACTTTCTGTTTCTTAATTTGTGCCTGAAGAAATATGAATTGCCAAATTAGTTCCTCCTATTTCTGTGTTTTTGTCAAAGAGCTCTGTTAAAAAGAGTGAGACCAGGGAAGAATATTTACCTCCAAATGATGCACAATCTTCAAGTTAGCATATTTTATAGAGAAGTAAATTGTTGAAGTCAGGGAGGGACCTTGTCATCTGCAAAACTGCTGTTTTTATATTAGTCTGTTATAGTTGATGGTGGCTGATACTGACCATTCTTCTCAGTGAAAGTTGCTTCAATGAAAGCTGCCTGTTGTTTAGGCCTTATATCATGAATCACACGTGCATACTAATTTCTGCACATTGATAGATACAGTTCAACTCAGGAAGCCTGAATGAGTGCATACTCCATTCAATACCTTGTGTTGCTTCCTAGTGAAGAATGTTGCCCTCACATAGTTTTTCTGCATCTTACATTTCTTCTAATTATGAGAACATAATAATTACAAAGTATAGTGCCTCACAGCTCCCCTAAACATCAGCCCTAAAACAATATTTGTTCTCCATATCAGCCTCATGACCACAGTTGTGTAGACAGTGTCTTTGTTTTCATTTCTCACATGTTATTCTGACACATCAGTGCTAATATTCTTTTGGTGACAAAAACACTACACAAGAAAAGATAACTGGAATGTAAGCGTAACAGAATATGCAGTTTACTGTATGCACAAAGCAGCTTAAATATAAGATTATAAGATGCATCTTTTCATACAAAAGAAGGGAGCAACTCTGCATGCCAAAAAATATGGACAAAACATTGAACTAGCGTGTGATAGAACTCTTATAGCCACAATGATGTGTGACGTGCTGTTAGGAAAATGCATAATAGCAATGTGCATGCTTAGTGCATTAAAGGCTTAAAAGGGTTAATACATTTATTCTGTTCATGTTGTTGAATATGTGCAGCTATTAGAAACTGCTTAAGAGACACTTTTATTCTGCTTATGCCATGAGAATATGTGCAGCTATTAGAAACTTGATGAGACATTTTATTCTGCTTATGCCATGTGAAAATACTCAGCTGCTAGAAGCCTTGATAAGAAGAACAATAGATGTTTGAAAACTTAACCATAGTCAGCATTACTTGTACTAAAACTAGAAATGTACCTTGAATCTAGACAAAATGTAACATGTATATTAGAACTGTACAATTGAAGAATTGAAGAACCAAGGGGGGCTAAAATAAGCCCAAGGACAGGTTGTTTTTCTCAAATGTTTTTGCAAGACAGCAATAATCTGACCATGTCAGCAGTAAATCTAGTAACATTTTCTATGTAACATACAAAGAACTGTGTCCGGCTGCGTCAGCAGTGGACTTGGTAATATTTTCTGTATGACATGAAGAAGAACTGTATAAGAATAACATACTGAACTTCAGAAAATCAGACAAACCTTGTACCTACATGCTTTGTCTCCTTGCTGCAAGTAATAAAGGGTGCCTTGCTTGAACCTAAAGTGCATTGGTCTGTGAGGTTTTCCTTTTACACGTGCCATTAAAATAGAACATGAGATTTTTGTTCTTTTGATTGCAACAGTATTCCTACCTGTCTGAAAAATTGGTGGACATTTTCTCTATTGACAAAATGGCAGTTACTGTGATTAACATGTTGACACATAATAATTTAATCATGTTACCTGCGGCATTCGGTAGAGTCCCAGCACTCTAGCAATAGCTAGTGTGTTCTCAAACTTTCTTTCTCCAATCATGGCCGCCATAGGTATATGTCTACCACAGCTATAGTTAGGAACGGGTATCTTTGGGCCAGACATAAACCAGAACGTACTTTCCAAAGTCAAGAATAGACTTAAGCATGAATCATAAATTTCAAATCCCAACGTAATGTTTGGTAGGACTAAAGGATTTTTGTTGACTTCCTTAGTAAGGAAAATTATTACTGCTGAAGTTCTGTAGAAGTATATATCAAATCTGAAACAAGTTACATAATACATTTAGAAAACTGCATAAATCTTTATGTGTTAAGAAAACTGATATCAAAATCTGTAATGTATTTACAAACTTGTTGTCTATGTGTTTTAGTGAGCCTTTAATCTATACAGGTGCTGGGGGGTACTATGTCCATGTAAGAACCATATTGACTACTAACATTTGAAAAAAAACATACAGTTAAAGGAATCAATTGTGCAAAAGTACAACAGCTGGAGGCAACTGCAATAAGCAGTAATAGCTATCAAGTAAATCTTTGCAGCTGGCTAAGGGACATGGCAAGAGACAGACTAATGGCAGAACTTGTCTAATGGCAAGTGTCTTCATTACCCTAAAACCAACTATTAATTGTCTGAGGTATCACTAGTTGTGCTGCAGGCACTAATCGCTTGCCCAAATTGGTGTGGTACATAACAGTTCAGATATTTTCTGCCTTAGCCTTCCATGTAGCATGATGTACCAACAGTAGACATTACAAAAATAATATCTGTCCCTCCACCATGCCTTACAATAAGAGCATACTTTCTTCATGTCCAATGCCAGAACAAATGATGCTTATACAAAAAGTCATGCCACTCCAAATAAAGTGAACATGCAACAGTATGCTGATAGAAAGAGACATTGAACTCTGTGTGCCGTTGTGAAGCTCTGCACTATAGTGTTCTTTGCAAACAGATTATCATACAGCTATTAACAAAGGTACATTGATTACTTCTAGTAAAGATGAACATAGAATAACCAATGTTGAGGGTTCAAAAAGTTATCAGTTATGGTTAGCTGGACTTTAAATCTAAGCAAGGCTTCAGTAGGACTGTAGTTGATGGTCCTATAGTCAAATGTTTCTTATCAGAGTGAGAAAAAACTTATTATCTTAGAGAGACTGTATCTGCTACTAGACGTAGCAGTTAAGAATGCCTGTCACATATAATTTTAAACTTGCAACTATCAACAAGAGTGACATGCAGAAAAATATCACTGTGAGTATTATTTGGGCAACACAGTACTCTAGTGTGACAGCAGTAATACTTGGTTCAGATATATGAACAGCAGCATTTCTTAGTGGCTCTATATCATGTCTCTGAAATGTACATTAACATAGTCGTAGCTAACCGTGCTAGGGTTCCCCCTACCAAACCATGCAGTTTCAATACAGTTGCAGAGACACCTTCAAAAACACACACACATGCATGGAAACATACACACACACGCACACACACACACACACACACACACAATTCCATTCATACACATATGCATACAGACATATGCATGCGCGCACACACACACACACACACACACACACACACACACACACACACACACACGTGCACACACGCACACACGCACACATACACACAAACACACATACACACATATGCACTCCTACAAATTTGAAAAGAAACTGGGAAAATACAATGCTCTCCAGTGGGACAATTATTTTTCCTGACTGCATTAATAATGAAATAGTGTCAGAGGGTTTGTGTATTTTTAATTTCCTACTAGCATTACCGTGGATGATGCCTTGCTTAGATAACTAGAATGCTTACTTGATAACACTAGAATTGAGTTAATGGAACTGCTCTTCAAAAATAAGGAAAATACATTTTATTTTATTCAAAAATATAGAAAGTCTTTGAATAATTCAAATGTTAAACATAATTAGTGCCTCTGGGAATTATTAGCTAAGTATGACTTGGTTACGGATCAAGTAAACAACAAAGGGGAAATGATTAAGTAGAGAAAAATTAAGAAGATGAAAAGAAATGAAGATGCATATGAAAAGTATCAGCTGCTCAAACAAACAAGTAATAATACATCAGCATGTGATCGTTTTTACAGGGGGGGGGGGGGCAGTGAGAAATGTCTACCAACTCCTGACCAACTTGATGCTTTTTAGAAGATTGATATTTAGTGCTCAGTGAGATTCATCCAGAAATCTGCCGTAAGTTCATATCCCCCAGGGTGGAGTCCGTGTTCACCAACTGGGTTCCAGCAGAACTCTTATCATGGACAGTGGAACTGGCAAGGCCTCATGAGGAGGTTCAGCGAGTGGAAGGACTTGGTGCAGAATGTGTCGAACACTTCTTAATCTCATATTTCACTATGAACAGTCAGTGTTGTTTATTTTCTGAAAGTGAGTTGGAAATTTTTCAGAAAGCTATGCGTTTTGTCCCATCTTTCTGAAGTATTTTATGCAAGACAATTGTTGAACGTAAACGTTTACTCATACATTAAATCTGTCTTACTTACTTCATAAACTAAATCTATTAAAAAGTATCATATTTAACTTTCCCATGTGCAGCAGTCTTCATTTTTTTAAAAGCTTTTGAAGTGGCTTTAACAATTTATTAAAATGCCCACCTGTGAATGTATTTTACAATTTAGGTATAAAAAAGAAAAAAGTGATCAATTCCTTGATAAATTTCACATAGTAACACATTATGAGGCAGATAACAGAAGAGGGATAGTTGTTATATCTAGAGATAAGTGTGATAGTGCTATGTCCACCGTGTTGGATAATGATGTCATTTACAAGGAAGTCCACAAATCACATATTTATGCTACTTACAAATATATAGTGCATCTGTGGGAGTTTGAAAGAGGTTGGATAGTGGGCAGGGGAAAGGAGTTTGAATAAGTCAGCCAGGTGCTAGGCAGTTACAAGTAACGTGTGATAATATATAGTGCATCTATGGGAGTTTTAAAGAGGTTGGATAGTGGGTAGGGGAATGGAGTTAGACTATGTCAGCCAGGTGCTAGGCAGTTACAAGTAACGTATGATAATATATAGTTCATCTGTGGTACTTTTAAAGAGGAGCTTGGATAGTGGGTAGGGGAAAGGAGTTAGAATATGTCAGCCAGGTGCTAGGCCGTTACAAGTAACGTGTGGTAATATATAGTGCATCTGTGGGAGTTTTAAAGAGGTTGGATAGTGGGTAGGGGAAAGGAGTTAGAGTATGTCAGCCAGGTGCTAGGCAGTTAAAAATAACGTGTGATAATATATAGTGCATATGTGGGAGTTTTAAAGAGGTTGAATAGTGGGTAGGGGAAAAGAATTAGAATATGTCAGGCAGGTGCTAGGCCGTTACAAGTAACATGTGGTAATATATAGTGCATCTGTGGGAGTCTTAAATTGGAGGTTGGATAGTGGGTAGGGGAAAACAGTTAGAATATGTCAGCCAGGTGCTAGGCATTTACAGGTAACATGTGATAATATATAGTGCATCTGTGGGACTTTTAAAGAGGTTGGATAGTGGGTAGGGGAAAGGAGTTAGAATATGTCAGCCAGGAGCTACGCAGTTACAAGTAACGTGTAATAATATATAGTGCATCTGTGGGAGTTTTAAAGAGGTTGGATAGTGGTAGGGGAAAGGAGTTACAATATGTCAGCCAGGTGCTAGGCAGTTACAAGTAACGTGTAATAATATATAGTGCATCTGTGGGAGTTTCAAAGAGGAGGTTGGATAGTGGGTAGGGGAAAACCGTTAGAATATGTCAGCCAGGTGCTAGGCATTTACAGGTAACATGTGATAATATATAGTGCATCTGTGGGAGTTTTAAAGAGGTTCGATAGTGGGTAGGGGAAAGGAGTTTGAATATGTCAGCCAGGTGCTAGGCAGTTACAAGTTCGCCGTTTCATAGGTTCATACGTAGGTACTAGGCTATCGGCCCTGGGGCCTATACAAGCCCAGCCAAAAAGGTACCCTGGCTTTTGCCACCCAAGAAAATTATTTTCCTGTGCCACTGTCGAGCAGAGCCACAGAGGTGATCCCATGGGTGAATTTCCTATTTCCCATCCAGTCATCAAGATTTTTCTTGAAGAGTGCTATGGAGGAGCTTTGTTTGATAAAGATAGGTAGTTTATTCCAGAGTATGGGAAGTCTCTGGGACAGGAATCTATCCCTCTGGCAAGTTCCATTTATTGTGGTGACAAGGTTTAGGTCCCTAGAGCATGTAGCTCGGAGGGATTGGGATTTCTTTAAGTGGAGCATGTCCAACAGCTCTGTGTTTGACATAGCTTTGTATGTTAGGCAGAGATCACCTCTGAGTAGGCGATATGCGACGGAGTAAAGCTGCAGTTTTTTGAGACGGTCTGTGTAGGGCATCTGTTCGATGTCGGTAATCCTCTTTGTGAGGTATTTCTGCAGCCTTTCCAGTTGTTCTAGATGTC
Source organism: Protopterus annectens (assembly GCF_019279795.1). NCBI lineage: Eukaryota > Metazoa > Chordata > Ceratodontiformes > Protopteridae > Protopterus > Protopterus annectens. Next base: position 16,743,411 of record NC_056745.1, read on the forward strand.
TTGTGAGGTACATACCAAAAGGGGTGTTGTATTCTATAATGGGTCTAATGAGTGATGAGTATAGTTTCATAGTTTCATAGTTTGGTACTAGGCTATCTGCCCTGGTGCATTTATAAGCCTAGCCATAGTGATGTGGCTTTCGCCATCCCAAGTAATGGTACAAAAGTGTACAGAATAGATTTAGAATACTGTGCCTCTGTCTAGTAGTGACACAGTGAAGACCCCCTTACATAATAGAATTAGTTTACTGTGCCTCTGTCAAGTAGTGACACAGAGATGACCCCTGGGGTAAACCTACGATCTCCCATCCACTCGTCAAGATTTCTCTTGAAGAGAGTCAGTGAGGGGCTCTGCTTAACATGAACTGGGATTCTGTTCCAGAGTATGGGAAGCCTCTGAGTTATGAATCTGTCCCTCCAGCATGTCCTATTCATATTTGTGCTGAGGTTCAAATCTTTAGCTCTCGTGGTTCTGATGGATTTGGATTTTTTGAGGTGGAGCATGTCCATCAATTCCTGATTGGACATGGCCTTGTACGTCAGGCACAGATCACCTCTGAGTGGGCGGTATGCTACTGAATAGAGTTGGAGTTTCTTTAGTCTGGCAGCATATGACATATGTTGGAGACCCTTGATCCTCTTGGTGAGGTACTTTTGGGGTCTCTCTAGCTGTTGCAAGTGCCGGGTGAGGTACATACCAAATGGGGCATTGTACTCAATCATGGGTCAGATAAGGGAGGAGTACAGGGGCACAATGACCTCCTTTGATCTGGATGTGAATCCCTTCATGATAAGATGGGCAAGGTAGAAAGTCTTTCTAACCACTTTGGCAACGTGGGTGTCAAATGAGAGGTCACTATCGACTTGGGTCCCCAGGTCTCTGATTACTTTTCCGTACTCAGTGGGTTACCGCCTATGTGATAATTTGTGGGCACTTTGTTTTTCCCAAAGGGGATGACTATACATTTTTTGGCATTTAGATTAAGGCCATGACTCCGGCACCAGTTGTCTGTTTCAGTGAGGCCTTTCTGTAGGATGTATGTGTCAGCTGGTGTATCGACTATGGCACCTAGTTTGCAGTCATCTGCAAACTTTGTCAGCCACAACCCTCCCATGTTTGCTTTCACATCTGAGAAATAAATGCCGAGCAAGAGGGGTCCCAGGACAGAGCCCTGTGGGACACCACTTGTCACTGGCTTTGAGTCTGACATGGCTCCAGCGATTTTGACTTTATGGGTTTTATCCTTTAGCCAGTTTGCCACCCATCTTGTGACATATGGATTTACATTTAAGCTGTTGAGCTTGTCTATGATGCCAGAGTGGGGTATTGTGTCGAAAGCTTTAGCCAAGTCCAGTTAGGTTGTATGGACTGCTTTGCCCTCGTCAATGGCTGTAGTGACTGTTTCGAAAACGTCAGCCAGGTTCAAAAGGCAGGATCTGCCTTTTACAAAGCCGAACTGGGTGGGATCAAGTGTCTGTAAGTCCCCAATGTCTCTGTTTATTAGTTCCATAATGATTCTTTCCATAGCTTTGCAGACCAGGCTGGTTAAGCTTATGGGGCGGTAGTTACCAGGGTCAGTAGGGATGCCTCCTTTGTGGAGTGGGACTACTGTTGCTGTACGCCAGTTTTCAGGTACATATGCTGTAGTAAGGCTAAGGTTAAATAGCATTTTTATGTGTGGGTTTAGCTCCTTTTGGAGTTCACGTAGCACGCAACCCGGGATACCGTCAGGTCCAATTGATGCTGTGTTTTTAGCTTTGCTGAGGGCGGTTCTCACCTGGACATCTGAGATGACAGGGAGGTTACATTCAACTGGGATAAGTATTTCTTCTTTTGGGGGTGAGGGAGGGGAGAAATTTGCACTGAACCTGTCTGCCAGAATGTTGGCAATATCTGTGGGTTCAGTGTATTTTTTGTCATTGTGAACTAACTCTGAACATATCTGAGGGTTTCCGCCCAGGTTTCTAACATAGCTGAAGAAGGCCTTGTGGTTATCTTTAGCGTCCATAGCGATTTTTCTCTCAAAGTTGGCCTTGGATGTTTTTATGAGAGAACGTAGCTTTCTACTAGTGATGATCAGAGATGCCTTCTCTTTATGGGATTTTGCTCTGTCATGCAGTAGCTTCCTTCTTTTGTTATACAATTTGTTTATGGCTGGGGTCCAGCAGACAGGACGCCTGCCCTTGGTGGAGAGGGTCTTGGTTTTATTTGGGATTGCATGATCCATGCATTCTTGGAGATGTCCGTAGAAAGCATTTGTGAAGGATTCTGCATTGTGGGATGTAATTTCCACTGTCCCAGTGGGCTTAAAGGATACCATCTCAGTTTTAAGAAGTGTAAAGTTGGCTTTTGAGAAGTTTTTCACTGTAGTCTTTTGTGTTGGGGTTGGAGGTGGGATATGTATATCCAGGGTGATTAGTTTGTGGTCATATCTCACTAGTGAAGGGTATACTTCCAGTGTGGAGCACTTTGTCCCCATGTTTGTGATGATCAGGTCTAGCATATTATCTCCCCTTGTGGGAGAGGTGACTAGCTGTTCCATTGCATTTGAATTTATGAATTCCAGGAACCTTTGGGCTAGGGTGTTTGGGCTAGAATAATGCACCCAGTCTATGTTAGGGTAGTTGAAGTCTCCCAATATGATGGTGTTTGGTGAGACATTCATATCCTCCAATGTCTTCAGGAAGGCTGAGTGGGGCTCCTGAGATTGGGAGGGTGGTCTGTAACATGCTACCAGTTGTATAGCAGTTTTGCCTACGATTAGTTGCACCTGGATGGTCTCTGATGCTTCATGTGTTGCCACTAACATGGAGGTGTGGGTGTCCTTGATGAATATGGACACTCCCCCTCCCTTTTTGGTTTGGCCCGAGTTTTGGGGCCGAAAAGCATGATACGAGTATTATAGCCTGGTAGTGCTCAGGTGCTCTCAGTAGCCGTGAACCAGGTTTCAGTTACTGCACAGACATCGATGTCCTCCATACTGAGGAGTGCTTCGAGAGCCTGCATCTTGAGATTTAGACTTCTGGCATTGAGCAGCATTACCCTTAATTTTTTTCCATTTTTGTTTTCTAAGGAGGTGGATTTGTCTTTTGAGCCTTGCCTAAAAAAGGCGCTATGGGGGAGGCAGGAGCCTGAGCCAATATCCGGAAGCCCAGTGGTGACAGATGCCAGCCGTCCCTTGCGAAGCAGCATGGCTTGTCCAGCATGTCATCCCAAGCAGACAGACATTGGATCCCCTAGAATGACACCAGTATTTGAGCCAATTATTAAAGCTGGTCATCTTGTCTTTGTATTGTGGCATCATTCTTGGTGAGGGTAAGATGCTGCTCAGGGTCAGGGTCATACCAGCCTGGGCTACTCAGGGTCAGGGTCATACCAGCCTGGGCTACATAATCAGAGAGCTCCTCTATGTCTCTTTTCATGTAGTCCAGGGAGGTATGTCTCAGGTCATTCACGCCGGCATGGACAATGACGGAGTCATATTTGTACTTGCTTTGGAGTGACCTGAGTGCGTGTGTTAAGTGGCGGATCCTAGCACCCGAGAGGCAGCTCACCATTACCCTCTCCTTGTTCAGCCTGGTAAGTGGAACGTCAGTGTGTCTGACTATAGAGTCACCTATTACAAGTGTATCAGGCATGGTGTTTGGCCTTAAGGGCTGTGATTGTTTGACACACTGATTTATCGAAGTATGTGATGCATGTGTTATGTTTTGAGGTGGTGGATTTTTGGGTGTCTGCTTTGGGAGCCTCTGTTGTTTGGGTAAGTTTTTTGTTAGAGCCTCCGAGTATGTCTTTGTGTTATTATGTGTTTGGTTTGCAGTTGTGGTAGGTCTATGTGGGACTGGGTTTGGTGTGTGTGTGGTTACCTTCTCCTCCTGTCTGGTCTTGCCAGTCCTGAGTTGAGAGAGTTCAGCCTCCAGTTTGGCTATATAGTCGCATCTCTCACATGTATTTGTGTTTGTTGGGAGGAGGAGAGGGTTGTCTGTGTACATGAGACAATTGTAGCATTGTCTCAAGATTCCCAGATTAACCAGCTGAACCAGAGAGGATGCCAGCAATCTACCACTCGACATGCTAGAATATTATAAGGGAGTGCTGTGCCTTTAAGGGAAGTGGGTACTCACAGGGAAGGTAGGTGGATGTAGTGCTTACTTTAGTTAGTGAGTGCTTACTTAGAAGAGAGGTTCTGAGAACAAGTGCTAGGTTTATAATATAGTGGGTAGTCTGATTATACTAAGAGTAGAGCTTTCTTAAGGGAAAATTTGAAGAGCAGACTTGGCGGAGCCAGAAAAACTTTAACCTTGTTTAACCGGCACTGTGCTATGCGCACAACCACGCAAAGCCATGCAAACACAGATTTTAAACAGGGAACTTCAAAAGAGCTAGAAATGGTCCAAAACAACCAATTACTACAAGCTCTTGTGCTGAGGTCATTCCATCAAGGACAGATAGGCTGCTCAAGGCTCCCCACTCCCACTGGTGAGCAAAGAAACTTCCTTCTATCCAAGTAAGGCAATGGACACCACAGGAACTACACCACAGCCCAGAATACAGGAAAGCCTGTATACTGGTCTAAACTAGTCGAGGAGAGGCGGGAAAACAAGGATTTTTTTTGGGTTTTTTTTGTTTTTGAGATAGAAAGCACACAGAAATGCAGGAACAGTAATAAATCAGTTACACAGGCTAGCACACTTTAGTGGGCAGCCTCAAGAGTTAAATTTAACAAACAAACAACTTTCGACCAATTTTCGACAAATGAAACTTTAAGTGCAGATAATATATAATGCAACAAACAGTTAAAAAAACAGTTTAAGCTTGTTCAAGGTAAGCAAGAGAAGGTATTTCAGGTAAAAAACAGCAAAAAATACTTAAATCAGGAAAGTAGTCGCTTTTCTCAGTTCTCTGCTGCTAGGACCACTCTGCAGGACCACAAGGAGCTGTTGCTGAGTAGTATAGCCAGAAAAAAATGCTCAGAGGTGGATTTTAAACAGGGAACTTCAAAGGAGCTAGAAATGGTCCAAAACAACCAATTACTACAAACTCTTGTGCTGAGGGGGATCAATTACCTCTTTTTTTCTGAATGAGAAACCTTTTGTGATGAGTTGTGCCACGTAGAAGGATTTCCTGACTACTGTGATGATGTGATTATCAAAGGAGAGATTACTGTCCACCGGTGTCCCAAGGTCTCTTATCACACTTTCGGTGTTATGTATACTACTGCCTATGTTGTAGCTCATGGGTTCAGAGTTTTTACCAAAGGGGATGACAATGCACATTTTGGCATTGAGCTTGAGGCCATGGCTTTGGCACCAGGCATCTGTCTTAGCGAGGCTCTTTTGTAGGATGTCCACATCATTAGGAGTTTTGATTATGGCTCCTAGTTTGCCGTCATCTGCGAACTTCATTAGCCAAAGACCTTCAGTGTTAGCCTGTACTTCAGAGAAGTAGATACCAAACAGGAGAGGACCCAGGACTGAACCCTGTGGTACTCCACTTGTGATAATATATAGTGCATCTGTGGGAGTTTTAAAGAGGTTTGATAGTGTATAGGGGAAAGGAGTTAAAATATGTCAGCCAGGTGCTAGGCAGTTACAAGTAACGTGTGATAATATATAGTGCATCTGTGGGAGTTTTAATGAGGAGGTTGGATAGTTGTTAGGGGAAAGGAGTTAGAATATGTCAGCCAGGTGCTAGGCAGTTACAAGTAACGTGTGATAATATATAGTGCATCTGTGGGAGTTTTAAAGAGGTTGGATAGTGGGTAGGGGAAAGGAGTTAGAATATGTCAGCCAGGTGCTAGGCAGTTACAAGTAATGTGTGATAATATATAGTGCATCTGTGGGATTTTTAATGAGGAGGTTGGATAGTTGTTAGGGGAAAGGAGTTAGAATATGTCAGCCAGGTGCTAGGCAGTTACAAGTAACGTGTGATAATATATAGTGCATCTGTGGGAGTTTTGAAGAGGTTGGATAATGGGTAGGGGAATGGAGTTAGACTATGTCAGCCAGGTGATAGGCAGTTACAAGTAACGTATGATAATTTATAGTTCATCTGTGGTAGTTTTAAAGAGGAGCTTGGATAGTGGGTAGGGGAAAGGAGTTAGAATATGTCAGCCAGGTGCTAGGCAGTTACAAGTAACGTGTGATAATATATAGTGCATCTGTGGTAGTATTAAAGAGGAGGTTGGATAGTGGGTAGGGGAAAGGAGTTAGAATATGTCAGCCAGGTGCTAGGCAGTTACAAGTTCGTCATTTCATAGGTTCATATGTAGGTACTAGGCTATCGGCCCTGCGGCCTATACAAGCCCAGCCAAAAAGGTACCCTGGCTATTGCCACCCAAGAAAATTATTTTCCTGTGCCACTGTCGAGCAGAGCCACAGAGGTGATCCCATGGGTGAATTTCCTATTTCCCATCCAATCATCAAGATTTTTCTTGAAAAGTGCTATGGAGGAGCATTGTTTGATAAAGATAGGTAGTTTATTCCAGAGTATGGGAAGTCTCTGGGACAGGAATCTATCCCTCCGGCATGTTCTGTTTATTGTGGTGACAAGGTTTAGGTCCCTAGAGCGTGTAGCTCGGAGGGATTGGGATTTCTTTAAGTGGACCATGTCCAACAGCTCTGGGTTTGACATAGCTTTGTATGTCAGGCAGAGATCACCTCTGAGTAGGGGATATGCGACGGAGTAAAGCTGCAGTTTTTTGAGACGGTCTGTGTAGGGCATCTGTTTGCTGTCGGTAATCCTCTTTGTGAGGTATTTCTGCAGCCTTTCCAGTTGTTCTAGATGTCTTGTGAGGTACATACCAAAAGGTGTGTTGTACTCTATAATGGGTCTAATGAGTGATGAGTATAGGGGATCAATGACCTCTTTTTTTCTGAATGAGAAAGCTCTTGTGATGAGTTGTGCCACGTAGAAGGATTTCCTGACTACTGTGATGATGTGATTATCAAAGAAGAGATTACTGTCCACCGGTGTCCCAAGGTCTCTTATCACACTTTCGGTGTTATGTATACTACTGCCTATGCTGTAGCTCATGGGTTCAGAGTTTTTACCAAAGGGGATGACAATGCACATTTTGGCATTGAGCTTGAGGCCATGGATTTGGCACTAGGCATCTGTCTCAGTGAGGCTATTTTGTAGGATGTCCACATCATTAGGAGGTTTGATTATGGCTCCTGGTTTGCCGTCATCTGCGAACTTCATTAGCCAAAGACCTTCAGTGTTAGCCTGTACTTCAGAGAAGTAGATACCAAACAGTAGAGGACCCAGGACTGAACCCTGTGATACTCCACTTGTGATAATATATAGTGCATATGTGGGAGTTTTAAACAGGTTTGATAGTGTGTAGGGGAAAGGAGTTAGAATATGACAGCCAGGTGCTAGGCAGTTACAAGTAACGTGTGATAATATATAGTGCATCTCTGGGAGTTTTAAAGAGGTTAGATAGTGGGTAGCGGAAAGGAGTTAGAATATGTCAGCCAGGTGCTAGGGAGTTACAAATAACGTGTGATAATATATAGTGCATCAGTGGGAGTTTTAAAGAGGTTGGATAGTGGGTAGGAGAAAGGAGTGTGAATAAGGGAGCCAGCTGCTAGGCAGTTACAAGTAACGTGATAATATATAGTGCATCTGTGGGAATTTTAAAGAGGAGGTTGGATAGTGGGTAGGGGAAAGGATTTAGAATATGTCAGCCAGGTGCTAGGCAATTAAAAGTAACGTGCAATAATATATAGTGCATCTGTGGGAGTTTTATAGAGGTTGGATAGTGGTTAGGGGAAAGGAGTAAGAATATGTCAGAGAGGTGCTAAGCAGTTACAAGTAACTTGTGGTAATATGTAGTGAATCTGTGGGGGTTTTGAAGAGGAGGTTTGATCATAGGTAGGGGAAAGGAGTTAGAATATCTCAGCCAAGCGCTATGCAGTTACAAGTAATTTGTGATAATATATAGTGCATCAGTGGGAGTTTCAAATTGGCTGGATAGTGTGTAGTGGAAAGGAGTTAGAATATGTCAGCCAGGTGCTAGGCAGTTACAAGTAACGTGTGGTAATATATAGTGCATCTCTGGGAGTTTTAATAAGGAGATTGGATAGTGGGTATGGGAAAGGAGTTAGAATATGTCAGCCAGGTGCTAGGCATTTACAAGTTCATAGTTTCATAGGTTCATATGTAGGTACTAGGCTATCAGCCCTGGGGCCTATACAAGCCCAGCCAAAAAGGTACCCTGGCTTTTGCCACCCAAGAAAATTATTTTCCTGTGCCACTGTCGAGCAGAGCCACAGAGGTGATTCCATGGGTAAATTTCCTATTTCCCATCCAATTATAAAGATTTTTCTTGAAGAGTGCTAATGAGGACTTTTGTTTGATATAGATAGGTAGTTTGTTCCATAGTATGGGAAGTCTCTGGGACAGGAATCTGTCCCTCCAGCATGTCCTGTTTATTGTGGTGACAAGGTTTAGGTCCCTAGAGTGTGTAGCTCAGAGGGATTGGGATTTCTTTAAGAGGACCATGTCCAACAGCTCTGGGTTTGACATAGCTTTGTATGTTAGACAGAGATAACCTCTGAGTAGGCGATATGCGGCGGAGTAAAGCTGCAGTTTTTTGAGACGGCCTGTGTAGGGCATTTGTTTGATGCCGGTAATCCTCTTTGTGAGGTATTTCTGCAGCCTTTCCAGTTGTTCTAGATGTCTTGTGAGGTACATACCAAAAGGGGTGTTGTACTCTATAATGGGTCTAATGAGTGATCAGTAGAAGGGAACAATGACCTCTTTTTTTCTGAATGAGAAACCTTTTATGATGAGTTGTGCCACGTAGAAGGATTTCCTGACTACTGTGGCGATGTGATTATCAAAGGAGAGACTACTGTCCACCTGTGTCCCAAGGTCTCTTATTAGACTTTCGGTGTTATGTATACTACAGACTACGTTGTAGCTCGTGGGTTCAGAGTTCTTACCAAAGGGGATGACAATGTACTTTTTGGCATTGAGCTTGAGGCCATAGCTTTGACACCAGGCATCTGTCTCAGTGAGGCCCATTTGTCAGATGTCCACATCATTAGGAGTTTTGATTATGGCTCCCAGTTTGCCATCATCTGCGAACTTCAATAGCTAAAGACCTTCAGTGTTAGCCTGTACTTCAGAGAAGTGGATGCCAAACAGGAGAGGACCCAGGACTGAACCCTGTGGTACTCCACTTGTGATAATATATAGTGCATCTGTGGGAGTTTTAAAGAGGTTGGATAGTGGGTAGGGGAAAGGAGTTACAATATGTCAGCCAGGTGCTAGGCAGTTACAAGTAACGTGTGATAATATATAGTGCATCTGTGGGAGGTTTAAAGAGGAGGTTGGATAGTGGGTAGGGGAAAGGAGCTAGAATATGTCAGCCAGGTGCTAGGCCATTTCAAGTAACGTGTGATAATATATAGAGCATCTGTGGGAGTTTTAAAGAGGAGATTGGACAGTAGGTAGGGGAAAGGAGCTAGAATATGTCAGCCAGGTGCTAGGCAGTTGCAAGTAATGTGTGATAATATACAGTGCATCTTTGGGAGTTTTAAAGAGGAGTTTGGATAGTGGGTTGGGGACAGGCGTTAGAATATTTGAGCCAGGTGCTAGGCAGTTACAAGTAACATGTGATAATATATAGTGCATCTGTGGGAGTTTTAAAGAGGAGGTTGGATAGTAGGTAGGGGAAAGGGTTTAGAATATGTCAGCCAGGTGCTAGGCAGTTACAAGTAACATGTGATAATATATAGTGCATCTTTGGGAGTTTTAAAGAGGTTGGATAGTGGGTAGGGGAAAGGAGTTAGAATATGTCAGCCAGGTGCTAGGCAGTTACAAGTAACTTGTGATAATATATAGTGCATCTGTGGGAGTTTTAAAGAGGCTGGATAGTGGGTAGCGGAAAGGAGATAGAATATGTCAGCAAGGTGCTAGGCAGTTACAAGTAACATGTGGTAATATATAGTGCTTCTGTGGTAGTTTTAAAGAGGAGGTTGGATATTGGGTAGGGGAAAGGAGTTAGAATATGTCAGCCAGGTGCTAGGCAGTTACAAGTAATGTGTGATAATATATAGTGCATCTGTGGGAGTTTTTAATAGGAGTTTGGATAGTGGGTAGGGATAAGGCATTAGAATATGTCAGCGAGGTGCTATGCTGTTACAAGTAACTTCTGATAATATATAGTGCATCTGTGGGAGTTTTAAAGAGGAGGTTGGATAGTGGGTAGGGGAAAGGAGTTAGAATATGTCAGCCACGTGTTTGGCAGTTACAAGTAACGTGTGATAATATATAGTGCATCTGTGGTACTTTTAAAGAGGAGCTTGGATAGTGGGTAGGGGAAAGGAGTTAGAATATGTCAGCCAGGTGCTAGGCAGTTATAAGTAACGTGTGGTAATATATATAGTGCATCTGTGGTAGTTTTAAAGAGGTTAGACAGTGGGTAGGGGAAAGGACTTAGAATATGTCTGCCACGTGCTTAGCAGTTACAAGTAATGTGTGGTTATATATAGTGCATCTGTGTGAGTTTTAAAGGGGAGGTTGGATAGTGGGTAGCGGAAAGGAGTTAGAATATGTCAGCCAGGTGCTAGGCAGTTACAAGTAACGTGTGTTAATATATAGTGCATCTGTGGGAGTTGTAAAGAGGAGTTTGGATACTGGGTAGGGATAAGGCGTTAGAATATGTCAGCGAGGTGCTATGCTGTTACAAGTAGCTTCTGATAATATATAGTGCATCTGTGGGAGTTTTAAAGAGGAGGTTGAATAGTGGGTAGGGGAAAGGATTTAGAATATGTCAGCCAGGTGCTAGGCAGTTACAAGTAACGTGCGATAATATATAGCGCATCTTTGGGAGTTTTAAAGAGGTTGGATAGTGAGTAGGGGAAAGGAGTTAGAATATGTCAGCCAGCTGCTAGGCCGTTACAAGTAACGTGTGGTAATATATAGTGCTTCTGTGGTCGTTTTAAAGAGGAGGTTGAATAGTGGGTAGGGGAAAGGAGTTAGAATATGTCATCCACGTGCTAGGCAGTTACAAGTAATGTGTGATAATACATAGTGCATCTGCGGGAGTTTTAAAGAGGAGGTTGGATAGTGGGTAGGGGAACGGAGTTAGAATGTGTCAGCCAGGTGCTAGGCAGTTACAAGTAACGTGTGATAATATATAGTGCATCTGTGTGAGTTTCATAGAGGTTGGATAGTGGGTAGGGGAAAGGAGTTAGAATATGTCAGCCAGGTGCTAGGCAGTTACAAGTAACGTGTGTTAATATATAGTGCATCTGTGGGAGTTGTAAAGAGGAGTTTGGATACTGGGTAGGGATAAGGCATTAGAATATGTCAGTGAGGTGCTATGCTGTTACAAGTAGCTTCTGATAATATATAGTGCATCTGTGGGAGTTTTAAAGAGGAGGTTGAATAGTGGGTAGGGGAAAGGATTTAGAATATGTCAGCCAGGTGCTAGGCAGTTACAAGTAACGTGTAATAATATATAGTACATCAGTGGAAGTTTCAAATAAGCTGGATAGTTTGTAGGGGAAATGAGTTAGAATATGTCTGCCACATGCTTGGCAGTTACAAGTAACATGTGGTAATATATAGTGCATCTGTGGGAGTTTTAAAGAGGTTGGATAGTGGGTAGGGGAAAGGGGTTAGAATATGTCAGCCAGGTGCTAGGTAGTTATAAGTAACGTGTAATAATATATAGTACATCAGTGGAAGTTTCAAATAAGCTGGATAGTTTGTAGGGGAAATGAGTTAGAATATGTCTGCCACGTGCTTGGCAGTTACAAGTAACATGTGGTAATATATAGTGCATCTGTGGGAGTTTTAAAGACGTTGGATAGTGGGTAGGGGAAAGGGGTTAGAGTATGTCAGCCAGGTACTAGGCAGTTACAAGTAACGTGAGATAATATATAGTGCATCTGTGGGAGTTTTAAAGAGGTTGGATAGTGGGTAGGGGAAAGGGGTTAGAATATGTCAGCCAGGTGCTAGGCCGTTACAAGTAACATGTGGTAATATATAGTGCATCTGTGGTAGTTTTAAAGAGGAGGTTGGATAGTGGGTAGGGGAAAGGAGTTAGAATATGTCAGCCAGGTGCTAGGCAGTTACAAGTAACGTGTGATAATATATAGTGCATCTGTGGGAGTTTTAAAGAGGGTGGATAGTGGGTAGGGGAAAGGAGTTAGAATATGTCAGCAAGGTGCTAGGCAGTTACAAGTAACGTCTGATAATATATAGTGCATCTGTGGGAATTTTAAAGAGGAGGTTGGATAGTGAGTAGGGGAAAGGATTTAGAATATGTCAGCCAGGTGCTAGGCAGTTACAAGTAATGTGTGATAATATATAGTGCAACTTTAGGAGTTTTAAAGAGGTTGGATAGTGGGTAGGGGAAAGGAGTTAGAATATGTCAGCCAGGTGCTATGCAGTTACAAGTAACGTGTGATAATATATAGTGCATCTGTGGGAGTTTTAAAGAGGCTGGATAAGGGGGTAAGAGAAAGGAGTTAGAATATGTCTGCCACGTGCTTGGCAGTTACAAGTAATGTGTGGTAATATATAGTGCATCTTTGGGAATTTTAAAGAGGTTGGATAGTGGGTAGGATAAAGGAGTTAGAATATGTCAGCCAGGTGCTAGGCAGTTACAAATAACATGTGGTAATGCATAGTGCATCTGTGGGAGTTTTAAAGAGGCTGGGTAGGGGGTAAGGCAAAGGAGTTAGAATATGTCTGCCATGTGCTTGGCAGTTACAAGTAACGTGTGGTAATATATAGTGCATCTGTGGGAGTTTTAAAGAGGTTGGATAGTGGGTAGGGGAAAGGATTTAGAATATGTCAGCCAGGTGCTAGGCAGTTACAAGTAATGTTTATTTTATTTATTTTATTTTATTTATTTTACATTTGTTAACCGGGCTAGTCTAGCTGGATATATGTCCATTTTCAGTAGATGCCCGTGGAGAAAAGCTCCTCACATAGATCAATTACAAAGAGACATATAATAAAAGTACAGTAAGGATATACATTTAGTAATAAGAATAAGAAATACCTAAGGCACACCAAAAAAAAATATATACTAGGTCATTAGAAGCAACACAAATAAAAAAGCTAAAGATTAGCAAATTGTTTTTGATCAACTGTTGGAAAGAACAAATTAGTACAGGACATATGAAGGGATTAATGAAGAAATACAAGGGAGGAGAAGAGCGAGATGCAAAGGTCTAGTAAGGAGAGGAGAAGGAGATGGAAAAGAGGACAGGGTAGAGAAAAGGTGGAGTGGGACAGAGCATACGAGGAGAGCAGCAGGGCGATAAGAAGAACGTATATTTCTGGCTAATAAGTACAGTGAATAGTTGTGGTAGAGAAGGGGAATGAAGAAGCTTAGTCAGGAGTCCTACAGGAACAAAGCCAGTGATTTTGGAAGTGCAGTTTGATTTTTTGTTTGAAGAGTGGTAAGGAGGGGATTAGAGTGATATCAGTGGGTAGCTGATTCCATGTCCTACCTACAGTATTGGTGAACAGAGAGTCACCAGCTAAGTTATAGGATTTTACAGATTTGGTCATGAGTTTAGAAGAAGATCGAAGGGAGGTAAGATTATTATAAGGGATTAAAAGTTGAGACAGTATAGGGGTGTTGTCAGGTTGGTAAAGTATCTTGTGGGCAATAGTAAGTTGTGAGATCATAAGGCAGTTTTGTAGCTCAAGCCAGCCTAGGAGTTTTAGGTTATGACAGTGATGTGTTCTAAAAGGGTTACTCATGGCAAAGCGGGCAATACTATTGTAACAAGTTGCTAGTTTATTTAGGTTAGCCTTCTTAAGGTTAGTGAAAATAGGTGAGGCGTAAAAGAGAGTAGATAACAGATGGGAGTGGGCGATAGTTGCTCTGGAAGCAGGTGTAAGAAATGGTTTAATGCGGTATAATGATCCTATTTTTTTGTTAACAGTTTTGATGATGTTATTGATGTGTTGATCAAAAGTGAGATTGTTGTCGATGGTTATTCCTAGCAGTTTAGTTGTTGTGTCAGGAGAGATGACAGTGGTGTCATTAGATAAGATGTTGAAGTTTAATGGGGAGGCTCGAGTGGTAGGAGTGAAAAGGAGAAGTTTTGTTTTTTTAGCATTGAGGAGGAGGTACCGTCTAGTAAACCAAGTTTCTACAGTGTTGAAAGTAGTTTGAGTTAGAGAGAGTAACTCTGAAGAGGTAGATGCTGAACAGATAATAGTGGAGTTGTCAGCATATTGGATGCAGGTAGCTTGAGGGATTACAGTGTTGAGATCGTTTATGTAAAGGGAGAAGAGAAGTGGCCCAAGAATGGAGCCCTGCGGGACTCCAATAGAAACAGGCAATAAGGGAGAGATATGGTTGTCCCAAAGAACGGCTTGTTGTCTGTTGTTAAGATAAGAAGTAAACCATTTTAAAGCCAGGTTATCAAATGAGAGGGATTTAAGGATGTTAATAAGGGAAGAATGGTTCACCATGTCAAAAGCTTTGGAGAGGTCAATGAATAGAGCAGAGGTGAAAAGATTGGAGTTACGATAGTTGTTGATGGTGTCAACAAAGGAAAGGAGGGCAGTGGAGGTGCTATGGTGGGGTCTAAAGCCATGTTGACAGTTGGCTATTATGCTGTGTAAAGAGAGATACTGTACAAGTTGCTGATGGATACATTTCTCCATTATCTTAGCTAGAGGTGAGAGAAGAGCAATAGGTCTAAAGTTAGAGTAGTCAATAGAGTTACCGCCTTTGTGAAGTGGGATGATATGAGAGACTTTCCATATATCTGGTATGGTTCCCTCTTGGATAGTCCTATTAATGAGAATAGATATAGGGTATGCAATCTGTTTGGCAGCCTTTTGAAGAAACAGAGAGGGGAGTTTGTCAGCAGAGGGGGTGCATGGTTTCAGTTTGAGAATAAGCTTGTAGATGAAAGGGGTAGAGATAGGATGAAGAGTGAAGTTATGGGGCGAATCAACAAGATTATTTGGAGGGTAAAAGTTGTTGGTGTTCAGTTGTCTAGCAAGAGATTGGATGGTTTCTATAAGAAAATGTGTGATAATATATAGTGCAACTTTAGGAGTTTCATAGAGGTTAGATAGTGGGTAGGGGAAAGGACTTAAAATATGTCAGCCAGGTGCTATGCAGTTACAAGTAACGTGTGATAATATATAGTGCATCAGTGGGGGTTTCAAATAAGCTGGACAGTGTGTAGTGGAAAGGAGTTAGAATATGTCTAACAGGTGCTAGGTAGTTACAAGTAACGTGAGATATTATATACTGCATCTGTGGGAGGTTTATTGAGGAGGTTGGATAGTGGTTAGGGGAAAGGAGTTAGAATATGTCAGCCAGGTGCTAGGCAGTTACAAATAATGTGTGATAATATATCATGCAACTGTGGGAGTTTTAAAGAGAAGGTTAGATAGTGGGTAGGGGAAAGGAGTTAGAATATGTCAGCCAGGTGCTAGGCAGTTACAAGTAACGTGTGATAATATACAGTGTATCAGTGGGAGTTTAAAATAGCTTGGATAGAGGGTAGGGGAATGGAGTTAGAATATGTCAACCAGGTTCTAGGCAGTTTCTAGTAACGTGTGATAATATATAGTGCATCTCTGGCAGTTTTAAAGAGGTTGGATAGTGGGTAGGGGAAATGAATTAGAATATGTTTGCCAGGTGCTAGGCAGTTACAAGTAACGCCTGATAATATATAGTGCATCTGTGGGAGTTTTAAAGAGGAGGTTGGATAGTGGGTAGGGGAAAGGATTTGGAATATGTCAGCCAGGTGCTAAGCAGTTACAAATAATGTGTGATAATATATAGTGCAACTTTAGGAGTTTTAAAGAGGTTGGATAGTGGGTAGGGGAAAGGAGTTAGAATTTGTCAGCCAGGTGCTAGGCCATTACAAGTAATGTGTGGTAATATATAGTGCATCTGTAGTCGTTTTCAAGAGTAGGTTGGATAGTGGGTAGGGGAAAGGAGTTAGAATATGTCAGCCAGGTGCTAGGCAGTTACAAGTAAGTAGTTTGATAGGTTCATATGTAGGTATGTAGGTACTAGGCTATCGGCCCTGGGGCCTATACAAGCCCAGCCAAAAAGGTACCCTTGCATTTGCCACCCAAGAAAATTATTTTCATGTGCCACTGTCGAGCAGAGCCACAGAGGTGATCCCGGGGGTAATTTACTATTTCCCATCCAATCATCAAGATTTTTCTTGAAGAGTGCTATGGAGGAACTTTGTTTGATAAAGATAGGTAGTTTATTCCAGAGTATGGGACGTCTCTGGGACAGGGATCTATCCCTCCGGCATGTTCTGTTTATTGTGGTGACAAGGTTTAGGTCCCTAGAGCGTGTAGCTCGGAGGGATTGGGATTTCTTTAAGTGGAGCATGTCCAACAGCTCTGGGTTTGACACAGCTTTGTATGTTAGGCAAAGATCAACTCTGAGTAGGCGATATGCGATGGAGCAAAGCTGCAGTTTTTTGAGATGGTCTGCGTAGGGCATCTGTTTGATGCTGGTAATCCTCTTTGTGAGGTGATTCTGCAGCCTTTCCAGTTGTTCTAGATGTCTTGTGAGGTACATACCAAAAACGGTGTAGTACTCAATAATGGGTCTAATGAGTGACGAGTAGAGGGGAAAAATTACCTCTTTTTTTCTGAATGAGACACCTTTTGTGATTAGTTGTGTCACGTAGAAGGATTTCCTGACTACTGTGGCAATGTGATTGTCAAAGGAGAGACTGCTGTCCACCTGTGTCCCAAGGTATCTTATCACACTTTCGGTGTTATGTATACTACCGCCTATGTTGTAGCTCATGGGTTCAGAGTTTTTACCAAAGGGGATGACAATGCACTTTTTGGCATTGAGCCTGAGGCCATGGCTTTGACACCAGTCATCTGTCTCAGTGAGGCCCTTTTGTAGGATGTCCACATCATTAGGAGTTTAGATTATGGCTCCTAGTTTGAAGTCATATGCGAACTTCGTTAGCCAAAGATCTTCAGTGTTAGCCTGTACTTCAGAGAAGTAGATACGAAACAGGAGGGGACCCAGGACTGAACCCTGTGGTACTCCACTTGTGATAATATATAGTGCCTCTGTGGGAGTTTTAAAGAGGTTGGGTAGTGGGTAGGGGAAAGGATTTAGAATATATCAGCCAAGTGCTAGGCAGTTACAAGTAACGTGTGATAATATATAGTGCGTCTGTGGGAATTTTAAAGAGGAGGTTGGATAGTGGGTAGGGGAAAGGATTTAGAATATGTCAGCCAAGTGCTAGGCAGTTACAAGTAACGTGTGATAATATATAGTGCATCTTTGGGAGTTTTAAAGAGGTTGGATAGTGGGTAGCGGAAAGGAGATAGAATATGTCAGCCAGTTGCTAGGCAGTTACAAGTAACGTGATAATATATAGTGCGTCAGTGGGAGTTTTAAAGAAGTTGGATAGAGGCTAGGGGAATGGAGTTAGAATATGTCAGCCAGCAGCTAGACAGTTACAAGTAACGTGTGATAATACATAGTGCATATGTGGGAATTTTAATGAGGAGGTTGGATAGTGGGTAGGGGAAAGGAGTTAGAATATATCAGCCAGGTGCTAGGCAGTTACAAGTAACGTGTAATAATATATAGTGTATCAGTGGGAGTTTTAAAGAGGTTGGACAGAGTGTAAGGGAAAGGAGTTAGAATATGTCAGCCAGGTGCTAGGCAGTTACAAGTAACGTGTGATAATATATAGTGCATATGTGGGAGTTTTAAAGAGGTTGAATAGTGGGTAGGGGAAAGGAATTAGAATATGTCAGGCAGGTGCTAGGCCGTTACAAGTAACATGTGGTAATATATAGTGCATCTGTGGTAGTTTTAAAGAGGAGGTTGGATAGTGGGTAGGGGAAAGGAGTTAGAATATGTCAGCCAGGTGCTAGGCAGTTACAAGTTCATCGTTTCATAGGTTCATACGTAGGTACTAGGCTATCACCCCTGGGGCCTATACAAGCCCAGCTAAAAAGGTACCCTGGCTTTTTTTTTCTTGCCACTGTCGAGCAGAGCCACAGATGTGATCCCCAGGGTGAATGTCCTATTTCCCATCCAATCATCAAGATTTTTCTTGAAGAATGCTGTGGAGGAGCTTTGTTTGATAAAGATAGGTAGTTTATTCCAGAGTATGTAAAGTCTCTGGGACAGGAATCTATCCCTCCGGCATGTTCTGTTTATTGTGGTGACAAGGTTTAGGTCCCTAGAGAGTGTAGCTCAGAGGGAGCGGGATTTCTTTAAGTGAAGCATGTCCAACAGCTCTGGGTTTGACATAGCTTTGTATGTTAGGCAGAGATCACCTCTGAGTAGGCGATATGCCACGGAGTAAAGCTGCAGATTTTTGAGACGGTCTGCGTAGGGCATCTGTTTGATGTCGGTAATCCTCTTTGTGAGGTATTTCTGCAGCCTTTCCAGTTGTTCTAGATGTTTTGTGAGGTACATACCAAAAGGGGTGTTGTACTCTATAATGGGTCTAATGAGTGATGAGTAGAGGGGGACAATGACCTCTTTTTTTCTGAATGAGAAACATTTTGTGATGAGTTGTGCCACGTAGAAGGATTTCCTGACTACTATGGTGATGTGATTATCAAAGAAGAGACTACTGTCCACCTGTGTCCCAAAGTCCCTTATCACACTTTCGGTGTTATGTATACTACCACCTGTGTTGTAGCTCATGGGTTCAGAGTTTTCACCAAAGGTGATGACAATGCACTTTTTAGCATTGAGCTTGAGGCCATGGCTTTAATACCAGGCATCTGTCTCAGTGAGGCCCTTTTGTAGGATGTCCACATTATTAGGAGTTTTGATTATGGCTCCTAGTTTGCAGTCATCTGCGAACTTCATTAGCCAAAGATCTTCAGTGTTAGCCTGTACTTCAGAGAAGTAGATACCAAACAGGAGAGGACCCAGGACTGATCCCTGTAGTACACCACTTGTGATAATAAATAGTGCATCTGGGGAGTTTTAAATAGGATGGATAGTGGGTAGGGGAAAGGAGTTAGAATATGTTAAACTGGTGTTAGGCAGTTACAAGTAACGTGTGATAAGATATAGTGCATCTGTGGCAGTTTTAAAGAGGATGGATAGTGGATAAGGGAAAGGATTTAGAATATGTCAGCCACGTGCTTGGCAGTTACAAGTAACGTGCGGTAATATATAGTGCATCTGTGGGAGTTTTAAAGAGGTTGGATAGTGGGTAGGAGTATGTCAGCCAGGTTCTAGACTGTTACAAGTAATGTGTGATAATATATAGTGCATCTATGGGAGTTTTAAAGAGGAGTTTGGATAGTGGGTGGGGGAAAGAAGTCAGAATATGTCAGCCAGGTGCTAGGCAGTAAGATGTAACGTGTAATAATATATAGTGCATCTGTGGGAATTTTAAAGAGGAGGTTGGATAGTGGGTTGGGGAATGGATTTAGAATATGTCAGCCAGGTGCTAGACAGATACAAGTAACGTGTGGTAATACATAGTGCATCTGTGGGAGTTTTAAAGAGGTTGGATTATGGGTAGTGGAAAGGAGTTAGAATATGTCAGCCAAGTGCTAGGGAGTTACAAGTAACGTGTGATAATATATAGTGCATCTGTGGGAGTTTTAAAGAGGCTGGATAGGGGGTAGGGGAAAGGAGTTAGAATATGTCAGCCAGGTGCTAGGCAGTTACAAGTAACGTGTGATAATATATAGTGCATCTGTGGGAGTTTTAAAGAGGAGGTTGGATAGTGGGTAGGGGAAAGGAGTTAGAATATGTCAGCCAGGTGCTAGGCAGTTACAAGTAACGTGTGATAATATATAGTGCATCTCTGGGAGTTTTAAAAAGGAGGTTGGATAGTGGGTAGGGGAAAGGAGTTAGAATATGTCAGCCAGGTGCTAGGATGTTACAAGTAACGTGTAATAATACATAGTGCATCTCTGGGAGTTTTAAAGAGGAGTTTGGATAGTGGGTAGGGGAAAGGAGTTAGAATATTTCAGCTAGATGCCAGGCAGTTACAAGTAATGTGTGATAATATATAGTGCATCTGTGGTAGTTTTAAATTGGTTGGATAGTGGGTAGGGGAAAGGCATTAGAATATGTCAGCCAGGTGCTAGGCAGTTACAAGTAACGTGTGATAACATATAGTGCATCTGTGGGAGTTTTAAAGAGGTTGGATAGTGGGTAGGGGAAAGGAGATAGAATATGTCAGCCAGGTGGTAGGCAGTTACAAGTAATGTGTGATAATATATAGTGCATCTGTGGGAGTTTTAATGAGGTTGGATTGTGAGTAGCGGAAAGGAGTCTGAATATGTCAGCCAGGTGTTAGGCAGTTACAAGTAACGTGTGATAATATATAGTGCATCTGTGGGAATTTTAAAGAGGAGGTTGGATAGTGGGTATGGGAAAGGATTTAGAATATGTCAGCCAGGTGCCAGGCAATTACAAGTAACGTGTGATAATATATAGTGCATCAGTGGGAGTTTTAAAGAGGTTGGATAGTGGGTAGTGAAAAGGAATTAGAATATGTCAGCCAGGTGCTAGGCAGTTACAAGTAACGTGTGATAATATATAGTGCATCTGTGGTAGTTTTAAATAGGTTGGATAGTGGGTAGGGGAAAGGCATTAGAATATATCAGCCAGGTGCTAGGCAGTTACAAGTAACGTGTGATACCATATAGTGCATTTGTGGGAGTTTTAAAGAGGTTGGATAGTGGGTAGGGTAAAGGAGTTAGAATATGTCAGCCAGGTGCTAGGCAGTTACAAGTAACATGTGATAATATATAGTGCATCTGTGGGAATTTTAAAGAAGAGGTTGGATAGTGGGTAGGGTAAAGGAGTTAGAATATGTCAGCCAGGTGCTAGGCAGTTACAAGTAACGTGTGATAATATATAGTGCACCTGTGGGAGTTTTATAGAGATTGGATAGTGGTAGCAGAAATGAGTTAGACTATATCAGCCAGGTGCTAGTCAGTTACAAGTAACGTATGATGATATATAGTCCATCTGTGGTAGTTTTAAAGAAGAGCTTGGATAGTGCGTAGGGGATAGGAGTTAGAATATGTCAGCCAGGTGCTACGCAGTTGTAAATTACATGTTATAATATATAGTGCATCTGTGGGAGTTTTAAAATGTAGGTTGGATAGTGGGTAGGGGAAAGGAGTTAGAATATGTCAGCCAGGTGCTAGGCAGTTACAAGTAACGTGTGGTTATATATAGTGCATCTGTGTGAGTTTTAAAGGGGAGGTTGGATAGTGGGTAGGGGAAAGGAGTTAGAATATGTGAGCCAGGTGCTAGGCAGTTACAAATAACGTGTGATAATATATAGTGCATCTGTGGGAATTTTAAAGAGGAGGTTGGATAGTGGGTAGGGTAAAGGAGTTAGAGTATGTCAGCCAGGTGCTAGGCAGTTACAAGTAACGTGTGATAATATATAGTGCATCTGTGGGAGTTTTAAAGAGTTTGGATAGTGGGTAGGGGAAAGGAGTTAGAATATGTCAGCCAGGTGCTAGGCCGTTACAAGTAACGTGTGGTAATATATAGTGCATCTGTGGGAGTTTTAAAGAGGTTGGATTGTGAGTAGGGGAAAGGAGTTAGAATATGTCAGTCAGGTGCTAGGCAGTGACAAGTAATGTGTGATAATATACAGTGCCTCTGTGGGAGTTTTAAAGTGGTTGTTTTCTGATTAGGGGAAAGGATTTAGAGTATGTCAGGCAGGTGCTAGGCAGTTACAAGTAACGTGCGGTTATATATAGTGCATCTGTGTGAGTTTTAAAGGGGAGGTTGGATAGTGGGTAGGGGAAAGGAGTTAGAATATGTGAGCCAGGTGCTAGGCAGTTACAAATAACGTGTGATAATATATAGTGCATCTGTGGGAATTTTAAAGAGGAGGTTGGATAGTAGGTAGGGTAAAGGAGTTAGAATATTTCAGCCAGCTGCTAGGCAGTTACAAGTAACATGTGATAATATATATTGCATCTGTGGGAGGTTTATAGTGGTTGGATAGTGGGTAGGGGAAAGGAGTTAGAATATGTCAGCCAGGTGCTAGGCAGTTACGCGTAACGTGTGGTAATATATAGTGCATCTGTAGGAGTTTTAAAGAGGTTAGATAGTGGGTAGGGAAAGGAGTTAGAATATGTCAGCCAGGTGCTAGGCAGTTACGCCGTAACGTGTGGTAATATATAGTGCATCTGTAGGAGTTTTAAAGAGGTTAGATAGTGGGTAGGGGAAAGGAGTTAGAATATGTCAGCCAGGTGCTAGGCAGTTACGCGTAACGTGTGGTAATATATAGTGCATCTGTAGGAGTTTTAAAGAGGTTAGATAGTGGGTAGGGGAAAGGAGTTAGAATATGTCAGCCAGGTGCTAGGTAGTTTCAAGCAGTGGCGGTTATACTGTCTGGCTGCTCCTTAGCTGTCCGACTGACAGACTTGCTGTGCTGTTATACGTCCTGGAACAAATTCAGGGTTTTAAAAAAAAATAGGTTTTGTAAATCCAGACTGCTATAAAAGCAGTCCAGATTAAGGAGAGAAGGCATCAGTGTGATGCCCAGATGTCTATGCAGTTCGTAACTGCAGTAAAGTAGAAGGAAATGGGACTGCCACGTCCGCTGCCACGTACGTGACGTGGGTGGCTAGATGGGAGCTGACTGGTTCTCACTCTCTTCTCTTCCCGCACTTTGCATGCTGGGAAAAAGAGAGATAGAATTGAAACAGTCACTTTGATTTACAGTCATGGAGTTCAACAGTTCATCGGCTGAAGAGTTTATGCAGCTAAAGTCATTCTTTGAGTTGGAACATCTGGCTAAAAAAAAACATCTGTGCAGCTTTTGGTAAGTAGTACACAGATTACAGAGCTTTTGGCTTCTTACACCTCACTGAACAACTGTTAGTTATATCAACACATGGGTTTAAGCTTTTGTACAGCTTCAAGTAAGACTTACACCTCTAGCTGTTAAAAACACTAACATATTGCATTTGCAAATTATGTAAGCTTATGATTGTCCTTATCGAAAGAGAGTTGCTGCTTTTCATGGTCACAAGGCTGCACAAAAAGTAAATTTACCTGAGTACTGTGACCCTTTATTTGTCATTTAACCAACTGAAAATGTATGTCGATTGTCTTGTATCACTTTAATGAAGTCTATATTCTGCTGGGATAAGTGGAGAAAAGTTTCTTTATATGAGATACATGGAGTTTTTTTTTTTCTTGTTTGATGTTTTGATAATTAGTTTACCTTGCTGTGAAACAGAAACTAATACAAAAGGAGTAGTTGCCATTTTTTTCCATTAACTAGGTAGGCAAAGTAGCACTGTGGTGATGGTGCTGCGGTAGCGTTGTCGCCTCACAGTTAGACGTTACCCATTCGATTCTCAGTTAGAGCGTCTTCTGTGTAGCGACATGCGTGAATGGGTGTTTCTTCGTTGAAGGGTGTGCATTAGGCCTGGCAAGCCAGCACATAAAAATCTACTGCCAATCATTAGCGGACCGGAGTTCCGCTGTGGCGACCCCTAACCAGGAAAGGTCAAAAGACACAAACAAACTAGGTAGGCAAAGTGAGCAGCAGTATTGCGTATGAAGTGCTTCCACCTGCTGGTGTAGTAAGGTATCACAAGTACACAGGAGATTGTGGAGCTTTGGGTCACAAGGCTGCACAAAAAGTAAATGTAGCCGAGTACTGTGAGCCTTTATTTGTTTAACCAACTGAAAATGTATGTGAACATCACTTTAATGCAGTGTATATTCTGCTGGGATAAGTGGAGAAAAGTTTCTTTATGTGAGATACATGGAGTTTTTTTTTCTAGTTTGATGTTTTGATAATTAGTTTACCTTACTGTCAAACAGTAAACTAATACAAAACAAGTGTTTGCCATTTTTTTTCTGTTAACTAGCTAGGCAAAGTGAACACTATTGCTTAAGTAGTGCTGCCACCTGCTGGTGTAGTAAGTTATCACAAGAAATGTGCAGTTTAAGGTTACTGTAGTTTAGTTTTGAAAAAGTTTTATCCTGCATTTGTCATTTTTAAATTTATTATATGTAAATGGTATGTTGAAGTGAAACATAATGCATCTCATTTGTTTAATGTATTTTTTCTTTTATGATTTTATTAATTTGTTAACATTGGATAAGTCTATTAGACACATCTTATTTACCGGAGGGTAGTGTAGTGGTTATGGTGTTTGCCTTACCAAAAACAAGGTGCAGGGTTTGAACCTCACAAGGGATAATTGGCTAGGCTTGCAAGGGCTGTTAGCCTAGTACTAACCTATGATATTATTTTGTTGGGAGGGTGGCCTAATGGTTAAGGTGTTTGCCTTACAAACACAAGGTGCAGGGTTTGTGTCTCACAAGGGATAATTAGCTAGGCTTAAAATGGCTCACAAGGGTAGTTAGCTTAGTACTAACCTATGAACCTATGATGTATTCCAGGAGCACTGGTTGAAGGACAGTTATAAAGCTTGTGGAAACTGCTATAATCAAAGTCCATAACTATGAGATAAAACTGTCCTGCCTTCTTTTCACTTTTGGTAAAATGTCCATGATAGAGTCTATTGCTATTCTTCCTCAATAACACTTTTGTAGCAAAGTTTCTGAGCTGTCCACCGTAACAGTAAGCTTTACAAGAATGCATGGTTTATTGGAATTGCATACTAATTTCAATATAAGGAATTCCTATTTTCTTGTGGTACATTGATTTCACAGTTAATTTTATAAAGTAAAATATCTGCAAGCAAAGACTTTTTGGAACAGTGAGTCCGACAATCTTTTTATTTTGCATCATTCTGAGAATGTACTCTTTGGCGAAGATACCTAGTAACTATGAACCTGCTATCAGTTTGTCATCCATTCTATATGAAAATATTACTAGCTTATAATTTTTTAATGTAACATAGGCAATTTATTCCTCAAGGGCAAAATGCACTTTATTTGGAGATGAAACAATGAAATATAAATTTGTTTGCTAGCAGCAACCTCTTCATTAGTTACAGATCTCTTTAATGTGGAATTATTTAGATGACATTTACTTCTGCAGAGATTGTGCATATTTACTGATACTGGTGGATTGTAGAAGTTTGAGTAGATTTATGGTGGAAATGTTCTGAACTGGGTAGTTTTGTCATTATTGGTGCATGCATTTTGTTTCATTGTTTACTGGAAAATGTTCAAAACTAATTTAAAATGCCCTCTAACAACTGTACTGTATTATACAATATAATTTAATACAATCAGGAAGGTGTATAAAAGAACACATGTATGTTTTGTGTGCAAGGGGCCAATGATTTGAAAACAGCCCAAAGTTGATCTTTATCTGCCACTGGCCAGCTGTATTTTCTTTGAATGTGCATTTCAATGCTGTTTCAATGAATGTGTGTTTCACGGGTAGAGAAGTTTTAATGCCAAGTCTGTTTTAATTGTGAGACCGCATTGCTTTGTTTAGCACATGTCTATTAGTGTTTGCGCTGTAAAATGTAAAATAAAGCTTTTAAATGAAATCCAGATCATTGTAGAAGTAAAGCAGTATGCACATTACAGTGTTTATAGTAAACGGGGCGAACTAGCCAGATAATGGGACACTGGAATGGCTGCAGCGGGGAGGCCCCATTCGACCATGATTTTGTGAGGGGGAAGGGTGGCAAACACAAAGACAGTCCTGGCTGAACTATACCTCTCAACTGTCCAGATTTTCACAGAATGAATACATTTTTGCTTCTTATTTTTGGTTTGTTCCTCATAGAATTTTTGATTTTCTGGCAAATCATTTAGGAATGAAGTCATTAAATAATGACAGACATTGAGTTTCAGACTTCATACCCTTCAGAAAAATGCATGCTAAAGCAAGACCTGTTATTCTATCAACTGTCTAAGTTTATACAAAAGCATTTTAGTACTGTTTGCATGTTCCCCTAATATATTTGGCCTTGTCCAGATTTCCTGCATTAAGAGGTTGAGAGGTACACGCAAATAAATCACTTTATAGAAATAGATATATCCAAACCTCTCAACTGTCCCTGATTTTGACTCAAAATGTTGCTCTCCCCTAATAATCCCTCCGCAAAATGCCAATTTTGGAAGAAAATGTGGAGGGTTTACAATTAATAAATAATTGTAATGATCAGAGTTATAGATTACTTTTATTTCAGAAATGCATGTCGATTCTCTTATTTTGTCAACTGCTTAACTTAACAGTACTAATTAAAAAAGTGTCCCTTTTTGGCAGGTTCCCAGCTGTATTGTGTGGCTATTTTGTATTTTTGCATCACATTTTGGTCTGTTTTTCATAAAATTGTGGTTTTCTGGCAAATAAGTGGCAAATCATTAAAGATTGAAGTTAGAAAATAATGACAGACATTTGAGTTTCAGATTTCATACCCTTCAGAAAATCCATACTAATGCAAGACCCGCTATTCTATTATTTTTCTAAGTTTATAAGAGCAATATTTAAAAATGGTCCTTATTTTTGGGCCTTTGTCCCACTTCTATTTATGGCTTTGTCCAGATTACTTGCACCAAGGTTGAGAGGTATGACAAATATGTCAAGGCCATCACCATCAGCCAGAGACATTTCAAATTATGATATATATTGTGCACCCCACTCCCACATGTAGTGACTCTGAACGTGTCCAATCAAGGCAAGGAGCAGTTATGCAGTGTAAGTGTGCAGAGTATCCCCCCATCCAAGGTAGACACAAGTACTACAGTGGCTTTTCATCTGTCCTTAATTTGGCAGAATGTTCTGGTTTTCTTTCATATTTTTATACTGTTGATGTATGCTTCTTATTATTCAGAAAATGTATAAGCCTTGGGTATTGAAATGCATATGACAGTATTTGTAATAAAGGTCAGGTTACAGTATTTTCAGAAGCTCATTACATTTGTTGGAGACTTGCAATCATCTTTGCAGGCTTTACCCATAAACTAAACAGAATGCCAATCTATTTAATCCTTTAAGCAATTTATCTTGAGCTTGTTTCTTGTTTGATGTTCATTTTTTACTTTGATCATGTTTTCCCCATGAAACAAGTAGATAGCTGTTGTCAGGCAGCAGGTCTTTTTGGATAAGAAACATTTTTACAAGTGGGGGTATCACAGAGATTGCAACTTTCAGCATGTTACTTGGTACTTTAATAAAGCTGAATATAAATTATAATTAGAACTGCAGTGCAAGGAGAAGTGGTTTGAGTTGAGTGCTGCTTGTTTTCTCATACTTCATTTTGGTTGGCATTCCAGTAATGTATTTAAAAAGTAATTTACTTTTTCATGTCTCACAACCTTTTGTTTCCATCTAAATATTAAGTAAGCTGTCGTGTAGCCAATGCATTGAAATATTTTTTTTTCTTCTACACTTCATTTTCTTTTGATTGGACTGTAATGACAGTTTGGCACCCTAGCCAGCGTATTTAAAGTCACAGTTTTTGTGGTTTTGAGCATAGCTCCACCCCTTTCTGGTTGACCACACTCCCTCCCATTGGCCCCATTATCTGTCTCCTGCATCCTCCCTTTGATTTGAAGTCACCAGCCACCACTGGTTACAAGTACAGTGTGATAATATATAGTGCACCTGTGGGAGTTTTAATGAGGAGGTTGGATAGTGGGTAGGGGAAAGGAGTTAGAGTATGTCAGCCAGGTGCTAGGCAGTTACAAGTAAGTTGTGATAATATATAGTGCATCCGAAGGAGTTTAAAAGAGGAGTTTGGATACTGGGTAGGGGAAAGGAATTAGAATATGTCAGCCAGGTGCTAGGCAGTTAGAAGTAACGTGTGATAATATATAGTGCATCTGTTGGAGTTTTAAAGAGGAGGTTGGATAGTGAGTAGGGGAAAGGATTTAGAATATGTCAGCCAGGTGCTAGGCAGTTACAAGTACAGTGTGATAATATATAGTGCACCTGTGGGAGTTTTAATGAGGAGGTTGGATAGTGGGTAGGGGAAAGGAGTTAGAATATGTCAGCCAGGTGCTAGGCAGTTAGAAGTAACGTGTGATAATATATAGTGCATCTGTGGGAGTTTTAAAAAGGTTGGATAGTGGGTAGGGGAAAGGAATTAGAGTATGTCAGCCAGGTACTAGGCAGTTACAAGTAATGTGTGATAATATATAGTGCATCTGTGGGAGTTTTAAAGAGGAGGTTGGATAGTGAGTAGGGGAAAGGAGTTAGAATAGATCAGCCAGGTGCTAGTCAATTACAAGTAACATGTGATAATATATAGGTCATCTGTAGGGGTTCTAAAGAGGTTAGATAGTGGGTAGGGGAAAGGGGTAAGAATTTGTCACCCAGGTGCTAGGCAGTTACAAGTAACGTGTGTTAATATATAGTGCATGTGTGGGAGTTTTAAAGAGGATGGATAGTGGGTAGGGGAAAGGAGTTAGAATATGTCAGTCAGGTGCTAGGCAGTTACAAGTAATGTATGATAATATATAGTGCATCTGTTGGAGTTTTAAAGAGGTTGGATAGTGCGTAGGGTAAAGGTGTTAGATTAAGTCAGCCAGGTGCTAGGCAGTTACAAGTAACGTGTGATTATATATAGTGCACCTGTGGGAGTTTTAATGAGGAGTCTGGATAGTGGGTAGGGGAAAGGAGTTAGAATATGTCAGCCAGGTGCTAGGCAGTTACAAGTTGTTGTTGTGTCTTTTGGCTTTTCCCGGTTAAGGGTCGCCACAGTGGAACACCAGTCTGCTTATGATTGGCAGAAGATTTTTATGTACCAAGTTGCCAGCCCTGACGCACAACCTTCAACGAAGGTATGCCCATTCACGCATGTCTCCACACAGATGACGCTCTAGCAGAGAATCGAACCGGACAGTGTCTTACTGTGAGGCGACAACGCTACCGCAGCACCACCACTGCAGTTACAAGTAATGTGTGATAATATATAGTGCATCTGTGAGAGTTTTAAATAGGTTGGATAGCGGGTAGGGGAAAGGAGTTAGAATATGTCAACCAGGTGCTAGGCAGTTACAAGTAATGTGTGATAATATATAGTGCATCTCTGGGAGTTTTAAAGAGGAGGTTGGATAGTGGGTAGGGGAAAACAGTTAGAATATGTCACCCAGGTGCTAGGAATTTACAAGTAACATGTGATAATATATTGTGCTTCTGTGGTAGTTTTAAAGAGGAGTTTAGATAGTGGGTAGGGGACAGGAGTTAGAATATTTCAGCCAGGTACTAGGCAGTTACAAGTAATGTGTGATAATATATAGTGCTTCTATGGGAGTTATAAAGATGAGTTTGGATAGTGGGTAGGGGAAATGAGTTAGAATATGTCAGCCAGGTGCTAGGCAGTTACAAGTAATGTGTGATAATATATAGTGCATCTGTGGGAGTTTTAAAGAAAAGGTTGATAGTGGGTAGGGGAAAGGAGTTAGAATATGTCAGCCAGGTGCTAGGCAGTTACAAGTAATGTGTGATAATATATAGTGCATCTGTGGGAGGTTTATTGAGGAGGTTGGATAGTGGTTAGGGGAAAGGAGTTAGAATATGTCAGCCAGGTGCTAGGCAGTTACAAGTAACATGTGGTAATACATAGTGCATCTGTGGGAGTTTTGAAGAGGAGGTTGGATAGTGGGTAGGAGAAAGGAGTTAGAATATGTCAGCCAAGTGCTAGGCAGTTACAAGAAACGTGTGATAATATATAGTGCATCTGTGGGAGTTTTGAAGAGGTTGGATAGTGGGTAGGGGAAAGGAGTTAGAATATGTCAGCCAGGTGCTAGGCAGTTACAAGTAATGTGATAATATATAGTGCATCTGTGGGAGTTTTAAAGAAGTTGGATAGTGGGTAGGGGAAAGGAGTTAGAATATGTCAACCAGGTGCTAGGCAGTTGTCCAGGAGTTGTTTTGGTTGGAAATAAGCTGCTTTTTGAAGATTTTTTTTTTTTAGGTTGCACCATGATTTGTAATGGTAGGGAGTTCCAAGTCTTGGCAATGTTGCTGGAATACAGGGAGTCACCGGATCTGTAATGTGTTTTGGAGATTGCGATTACTGCCTTGTTAGTGGATCTAAGTTCTCAGTTATTGGAGTAAAGGGTGATCAGGTCTTGTAAGGCTGGAATTTTGTCAGGTTAGTACAGCATTTGGTGATCTAGAAGAAGTTGGTTTAGAGCTAAGGTGTTAGGGAATTCAAGCCAGGAAAGCTGTTTAAGGGCCTGACAGTGATGGGTGTGGTAGGAAGAGTTTGTGCCAAATTTTGCTCTATTTGTTGTAGCATACTGATAGCTTAGAATAATTAAGGCAGGAGAAGCATACAGTAAGGTAGAGAGAAGATGGGTATGAGCTATGGTAACTTTACTGTTGCTGGTTAGGAAGTTTTTACATCTGTAAAGCGTACCTAGTTTTTTGTTGATTTTGGTTATTGTATGAACTATGTGTTTTTGTCAAATTTCATATTATTGTCCATAATGATGGGGGTATTGCCTAATGCAGAGAGAGAGAGAGAAAATGGGGGGTATTATTGTCCATAATGATGGGGTATTACCTAATGCAGAGAGAGAGAGAATGGGGGGTATTATTGTCCATAATGATAGGGGTATTACCTAATGCAGAGAGAGAGAGAACGGGGGGATCGGTGCTGCTGCTTTGGAAGGATGAAAAAGCATAAGTTGGGTCTTTTTAGGATTTAGTATTAGCCGGAAGTTGTTAGCCAGTTTCGATGGATGTAAAGGCTTCTTGGGTCTAGATTTGAAGTTGCTGGAGGTGGGGGCAGAGCAGATTAAGGTGCAGTCATCAGCATATTGAACCAGGTTTGCTAGAGGGGGGCTTTGTGAAGATTATTTGTAAATATAATGAAAAGTAGGGGTCCTAGGACTGATGCTTGGGCTACTCCTAGTTTTACTGGAAGTAGGGGGGATAGGGAGTTTTTCCACTGAACAGCTTATTGGCATTGGGAGAGATAGTCCTGAATCCATAATAGAGTGGGAGTAGTTAGTTTTAATTCTGAGAGTGATGCTATTAGTTTTGTATGGGAGACTGTATCAAACGCCTTTGATAAGTCAAGGAAAACTGCAGACATTAGTTGGTCGTTATTGCATTGCATATTTACTAGGTTACTAAAATGGATGAGTGCAGTGGTAGTGCTATGGTTGGGGCAGAATCCATGTTGAGTTTTAGCAAGAAGATTGTTGGAGAGGAGATGTGTTAGGACCTGGGTGTGGATATATTTTCCATTATTTTAGCCAGTGGGGAAAGTATAGGTATAGGACGGTAGTTTGTTAGGTCAGTGGAGTTGCCTCCTTTGTGAATTGGTATAATGTAGGAGATTTTCCAGAGAAGTGGCACCTTTTGTTCTGTGATTGATCTGTTAATGATTATAGAAACTGGGTATGAAATGGCTTTGGCAGCTATTTGTAAGAATGTGGCAGGTAGTTTGTCTACTGCTAAGGTGGTGGATTTAAGTTTGGTTAGATGTCTATAGATGGTGTAAGTTGATGCAGATTGAAGGGTGAAGGAGTTGACATTATTTGATGGGTTATATATTTTAGTGGGAGGTTGAGGAGGATGGGTCTATTGACAGCTTTAATATAGAGTTGGTAAAGAACTCATTGAATTGGGTGGCTGTGTTTATAGAGGTGGTGTCTATGCTTGGATGAGGAGTTTGTAATTTAATTGCTTGAAGAATACTGTTTATAGTGACCCAGAACTTTTGTGGGTTGGTATTATGCTTAGTTTGAATTTCAATGTAGTATTTTTGTTTATCTAGTCTGATTTGCTTTTTTACAGTGTTTATCTGTTTTACGAATGTTTGCCTATTAGGGGTAGTTTTGTTTTTGTGCCAGGTGTCCCATGCTTTGTCCATTTCTTTCATAAGTTGCCTAGTGCTCTTGGTAAGCCGTGAGGCGTAGATGGTTTTAGTGCGGACCTGTCTTGGTGGAACAAGTTGGTTGAGAATGCCTAAGAAGATAGTATTGAAATACTCAACTGTTTCATCTAAAGGAAATGTTAAAAGATGGGACCAGTTAGAGTGTTTAAGGGCTGTATTAAGGTCATCAGTTCTGAAGTTTTTAATGTATCTGATGTGTTTATGAAAGCTAGTTCCAGTGAGTTTAGTTTGGTCTCTGCTGAAGAAGGTTGGGATGTGGTTGCTTAGAATGTCAGGTAGTGTACCAAAATTATGGAGGAAGATGGGCGATTGGTGAGAATCCAGTCTAGTATTGATTCTTTTTTTGAGGTTTTGTCTACCCTAGTAGGGGTTTGTACAAGTTGTGAGAATCCATAAAGATTAATATGATTTAAGGGGTGGGGTGATTTAAGTGAGGTCCAAGCAATATTGAAGTCACCTAGTATAATGGTTTCATGGAGGAGGGTTTCTGATGTCCACTGGAGAAGAGATTCTAGGATTTTGATGTTATCTCCTGTAGGGATATATGATCCTAATATATTTAGCTGTTTTTGTGTATTTAGTCTTACCTTAGCAAATAGGTCTCTGCATTATTAAATGCAAGGATGTCTATGTTAAATAGTTCAACATTGATGTTGTTCTGATATAGGAGAGCGACTCCACCTCCTCTTTTAGCTGTACGGTCTTTGCTATAACCAGGGGGAAGTACATCTTCGTTTTTAATGTGTGGTTTAAGCCATGTTTCTGTGAGGAAGATAATGTCAGGTAAGTATAATGCTATGGTTGCATGCAGCTCAGTGGTTTTGTTAAGAATGCTTCTTATTTTATGATTTACTATTAGAATATTAGATATCCTCTTAAGTAGGCTAGTATTGGTTCTAGGCTGATTCTGGTGATTTGTAGGACTTGTTATTGGACCTGGGTTGGGGTTGATATCACCACTGCATAGCAGGTGAGAGGCAATGTTTATAATGGTTTGTAGGTGTTTGGAGAAGGCTAAGTCACATTGTCTGGATACCTTAGATTTGCTTTGATAATGCAGGGGTTTCTAGGGGTATTGGTCATAGGTGGTGTGGTTAAAGAGTGAGGGTGAGATGTGTAAGGGGTAGTTAGTGAATGTTGGAAGTGAGTTTGAGGTGGGGTGACATGTTGGGAATTGTAATGTTCAAGTAGGGTGAGGTTAGATGGGCTGTGATGGTGAGTGCTAGTGTTAGGATTATTTGATGGGTGTACATGTTTGTTTTGTCAGAAGTGGTAGGAGTGTATAAAAATAACACTGTGGAATGTGTAGGGGTCCTAATGGTATATAGGGAAGATGGTCTGCAGCAACTTTGAGAGTGGGGAGGTACTATGTATAGTGTGTGTAATATGAGAGCAAAGGAGGGGTAAGGGATGGTGGAGGTTTGTGTAATTGGCTGAGGGTTAGGTGTGGGTGTGGTATGGTTAGGTATAAAGCAGTTGAGCTAGGGGGTGGGTGGGAATGGGGGTAGGTGAGTGGCAGGGCAGAGCCCTACCTAGGAGGTAAGGGTAGGAAAAAAAGTATCAGGAGTCTAAGTACCTATCTTGCATTAAAAATGATGTGCTAGTGAGATTGTCATAATATTTCCTGAAACAGATCAGCTACACAATAGGGGATAGCTGGCAAACAACAACAACAGGTTTATAGTTTCTAAGCATGAATTCCAGGAGACTGCTAAGGAGCCTAGCCCAAATTCCCTATTGCACCAAAGCACAGTTTGGTTAATGACTTGCTCAGTGTCATTTAAGTAAATAAAGGTAGAAAAATTAACACCCTGCCCTTTTGCCACAGGAAGCAGCTCAATAACTAGTTGGAACTTTAATCTTCTGCACGAACTAGCAGAGTAACCGCTTTTAACTAAAATCAGAAATCCATTACAATCTCTTCATGTAGAGAAGACTGTGTCACAGTAATATACAACAATGATTGCATAATGGATGTTGGAAATCAGACTGTTCTGATTATTACTCCAAATAATGCAGGCAATGACATGACAAACATTAACCCTTTACACTTGCTGGGGGCTGTAAAGAAGGTACTTCAAAATATGTTACTAAAATGCAACATGTTTAGATTGTGCTACACAATCCAGTCATATTAATGAATAAGTTCTTTCTTTAGTGCAATGAATAAAGCCAAACAATTACAGACAATATAAATGCTATAGCAGCTTTTGTTCAACAACCCACAAGTCAAAATAAAAATTGGAAATGTTACTGCATATAGTATACTTGATACATATTATTGTGCTCTCTGTCTTA
>NC_056745.1:16777972-16825472 GCF_019279795.1 Protopterus annectens
AACCAAATTAAAAAAGAATGATTCCCTCACAACTGTAGACATGTGAAGGCCATAGTCTAGATTGCTATCAATGCGGGTCCCTAAGTCCCTGACTACTGGGTCAACTCTAAGTCTTGTGTTGTCAATATGATAGTTACCAAGGGTCGATGACTTCCCAAAGGATACTATTATGCATTTCTTGTCATTTAGTTTGAGTCCACGGCTCTGACACCAGTTGTTTGTCTGTGTTAGGCCTTCCTGGAGAACATTTGTGTCGATGGGGGGTTTTATGACTGCTCCTAATTTGCAGTCATCTGTAAATTTAGTCAGCCAGAGAACACTGATATTGGCCTTGACTTTAGAGAAGTAAATGCTAAAAAGGAGCAGTCCAAGGACTGGTTCCTGAGATACTCCACTTGTCACTGGCCTCTTTGTAGAGGTGGACTCTACAAAGATATCCTACCATCTTTAAGAATTTCTTCAGGACCAAGCTGCTCTCCAGTCCTACTGTCATTAGGAATTTCTGCAGGACCAGTCTCCCGGCAGTCACCACCAGCCTAAAAAAATGTAAAATATCTCCACCACACTGGAACTCATTGAAAATGTGGCACCGTGTGCCACTGATTTCTTCTCCTACATAAACTCCTGCATCAAGACATTTGTCCACATATGCCACAAATAGTATGTTAACAATAGGAAAAGGATCCTATGGTGGAACCTAACCTTTACAACAAAGGGGAGAATTTGATAACCCTATGAAATAAATTCAAACCACCCCATTCTAGAATTTGCCTCAAAAAGGTAATTAAAGAACTCAAGCATAAGATCAAAACTTGCAAAGCCAAATATTCCCAACTAATTCAAAGATAACCACAAAGCCTTTTTTAGCTCTGTCAGCACTCTAAGAACAACACTCCACTCTTCCCTAAGTCTGATCGACAATGATAGCAACTACTAGAAGGAGATCAATAACATACTACATGGAAAATGAGGTGAAACTTCTCTCCCCTGTCTGTTCCCCATTCCTTCCTTGTTCAATTAAGTCCATGTTACACGCTGTAATTATTCCAGAACATGACTTAAAAGCTCTCCTCGAAACCAAAAGTACTAGCTCCATTCGTCTAGACAATGGGAATATCTCCTTGCTAGAATAGAGCACCGTCCCATTAAGTCCCTCTTAAACCTGTTCAGTATTTTTCCCTCCACTGGTTATGTTGTCAAAGCCTGGAGGATATCTCTTGTGGTTCTGTTCTACAAGAGTGGTCCAATCATTGACTCAGGAACTAAAAACTAAAAAAGCAATTAGTCTTCCCAGCATCACGTGTAAAATAATGAGAGTAATCATCGTGGAGGTCCGACACGATGCTTACAAGTCCTTAGTCCTAACCAGTATGACCTTGTGAAATGGCAGCCCCCACCTACTGTATCTGGTAGAGTTCTTTGAGAAAGTCATTTAAGCACTAGATCATAGCAAATCAATGCACACCAGCAAGCTGAATTTAACCAAGGCCTTTCATACTATCCCACACTATGACACTATTCGGAAACTGACCAAACTAAATGTTAACTCTTGCATAAATTGTTAGTTGGCAAACTGGATCATAGATAAGACATACAGTGAGAGTGGCATGGTCTTCTCAGACAGGTAGGTTATCAGTAGCACCCCACAGGGTTCTGTTTTGGGGCCACGGTTCCTCTTCAGCATATACCTCACTGATGTCCAAGTCAACATTGTGTCTCTAATAATATTTGCAGTTTGCTGATGACTGCAAACTCAGAGCTGTCAACAGCTTACCAGATAATATGGCTATCCTTCAAAAGGGCATAACCCCCACAAACTCCTGGTACCAGGACCACAGTCTTAAGCTCAATACAAAGAAATGCATTATTGTTTTCCTTGGGAATCAAGAACCACCCCCTTCATGATAAATGGCACTCCTCCCAAATCTGATGTTGCTATTAGAGACTCACACTCATGTACAATGAACTCTTGTTTAACAACCAGGTATCAACTATTATAAAGAAATCTTTCGACCGAGACAAATAAATTACTAACAATCCAAGAAAATGAATGTCCCTCAGAGTTCCTCCATTGTCAGGCCTGTAATATAATACAGTGTCCTGTTTAGTATGCGTCTATCTAGGTATATTGCCCAACTAACAAAAACAATGCTTCTTCACCTATAAAGTCTCACGGCTTCGGTTAGAGTGTTTTAAACTCCTGTCACTCTACTCACTCTTAACATTGAAGGCTGTAAATGAACCTGGCCAGCTTAACCTTTTTTCATGTTCATAAAAGAGATAACACTACAAATACCTGCTATATGGATCTAAATCTATGTCATGATATTAGCAGAGCCTATTGAGGGTATAGATACTTCTTCCATAGGATCCTGTCCTTATGTAATAAGGTAAACCAGCCTGGAGAAATGAATACAGATCTGTAATTAATCCCTGGTTTACCTATTCAGATGTTTATGGATAGAAAGCCTAGTACCGCCTAATTACCTACAAACATTAAAATCATAATAATGGTTTAATTTGTCATGTATAGAATCAGTGACTGCTAAGAAAATTCTTTATCATCCTTAGTCAAAAAATATTTATTTATTCCTTCGTACCAGATTTATCGAGCTCATTATGGCTGTGGAATGAGAGTCTCTCCTAATATGTAAAGTATGCAAGGCAGATAAATTAATCTTCAATGTGACACCAGTCCGATGCAGGACATAACATCATGCAAACAGGCACATTCACACACATACATACACACACACACACACACACACACACACACACGCACACACGCATACACGCACACACGCACACACGCACACACACACAGCCACACTTAAAAGTAATTTAGAGGATCACCAGTTCTTGCGTATCACTGTGGGGAAGACATGCTAACTGCTTTACCGCTGTGTCATCCAGTGATCACATTTATTTTATAGCAATTGTCACAAACTTCAGAAATGTGCAAATGTGAAAACAAGCAATTTGGTGCCTCTTGGAAAATTTGTAGCAGAAGCAGTTTGACACGACCCAGCTGTCAGTCACACCGGTGTTGTAGCATTTAGTGGCACATGTTGGGATCATCACTATTGTTGTTGTCTAGTGTCACAGCTGTCGATGGTTATGTCACAGTATAGTATCAATTTCAATACATAACACTAGAAAAAACTTTATATCAGGTTTTGCATTCTTAGTTCTCAGAAGCTTAGTTAGTTCATCTCACCTCATTGTTTAGTTACTTAGTTACATAAGGCATGTATACTATATAGTGACATTTGATACATTTCTCATTCTTTGTAAATTGTACATTGATATTTTGGTATGTTTTTAATTTTGCATTTGCAGTTCTGCATTCTTGAATTTGCATTTTGTATTTTTGCATTTTTGTTTGCATTATTCCTAGATATTTTCTCCCTAGTCTTGCACTGGAAATTCCCACCCCATGGTCTGCTTAACTGATGTCTTTGTTTACAAAAAAAAATTAATCCAACATGGACATTAAAATTATAATAAATGACTTACTTGTCCTTTATAGTATCAATAGTTGCAAAGATAATCTTGAAAACACACACATTTACAATTATCTGTCAGCTTTACTCTCTTTAGTAACTCTGCGAAAGGATATTTATTTATTTATTCCCCTGTGCCAGATTTATCCAGCTCGACATGGTAGCATAATAAGAGCCTGTCCCCAAGAAAATAATTCTGGACGGGACGCCAGTCTATTGCAGGGCACAAAAGTATGCATATAGGCACACAGACAAACAGACAGACACACACACACACACACACACACACACACACACACACACACACACACACACACACACACACACACACACACACACACACACACACACACACACACACACACACACCACTGATAGGGCAACATTCTAAATAATGACTGACTTAAATGTGTTTATAAAACAATATGGAAAATTTATCTTTTAATTGTACCATCTTAAAATTATATAAATTGGTGGCATATACACATGTTTCTATAAAATGCTTTAGGAAGTCATTTTAGGGGCGCAAGCTGAGATCATCAGCATATATGGTGTCAAGTGTCATAGGTGATGATGGTTATGTTACATTATCTATTTCAATAAATAGCACCAGATGATACCTTATACAATAAAGTTGTTAGCAGGTTAGTTTACTTTACCTTTGTTCTCTGCATAATTAGTTAGTTTACTTTACCTTTGTTCACTGAATAGTTAGTTCGTTTGCTTTACCTTTGTTCGCTGCATAATTAGTTAGTTTACTTTACCTTTGTTCACTGAATAGTTAGTTCGTTTGCTTTACCTTTGTTCGCTGCATAGTTAGTTAGTTTACTTTACCTTTGTTCGCTGCATAGTTAGTTCGTTTACTTTACCTTTGTTCGCTGCATAGTTAGCTCGTTTACTTTACCTTTGTTCGCTGCATAGTTAGTTCGTTTGCTTTACCTTTGTTCTCTGCATAGTTAGTTAGTTTACTTTACCTTTGTTCACTGCATAGTTAGTTAGTTTACTTTACCTTTGTTCACTGCATAGTTAGTTAGTTTACTTTACCTTTGTTCACTGCATAGTTAGTTCGTTTGCTTTACCTTTGTTCTCTGCATAATTAGTTAGTTTACTTTACCTTTGTTCGCTGCATAGTTAGTTCGTTTGCTTTACCTTTGTTCGCTGCATAGTTAGTTCGTTTACTTTACCTTTGTTCGCTGCATAGTTAGTTCGTTTGCTTTACCTTTGTTCGCTGCATAGTTAGTTCGTTTACTTTACCTTTGTTCGCTGCATAGTTAGTTCGTTTGCTTTACCTTTGTTCACTGCATAGTTAGTTCGTTTGCTTTACCTTTGTTCGCTGCATAATTAGTTAGTTTACCTTTGTTCGCTGCATAATTAGTTAGTTTACCTTTGTTCTTTGCATAGTTAGTTAGTTAGTTAAGACCTATTTGTTAAATTATGCAGTGATATTTGATGAATTTTTCATTCTTTTTGAATTGTACAAGGATATTTTGCTTCATTTTTGATTATGTATTGCTGCCTCTTTGCCAGATGCTGTCACTTCCTCTTGTCTTCTTCCTGTCTGTCCCAAATCATCTTCACCAGATGTTCTTATCATCTTCACCAGATGTTCTTATCATCTTCACCAGATGTTCTTATCATCTTCACCAGATGTTCTTTTGCTTTCCTGCACAATGTGCCTAAACCACAGTAGTCTGTTCTCTTTGACTTTCTCTGCAATTGGAGCTACTTGGGCTTCAACTCTGATGTCCTCATTTTTCTGTCTGCCCCACAGTGTGCATCCTACCACCCATCTCAGGCAGGTCGTCTCTTTCACCTTTAGCTTCCTCAACTGCTCTGTTTTTTCTGCCCAGGTTTCTTTGCCATACAGTAGTACTGGTCACACCACTGTTTTGTCCACCTTCATTTTTGGCTTCCTTGGCATTCTTCTGTCATAAACTGTCCATGGCACTCTGTGCCAATTGGCTGCAGCCACTCTGTTTCTAGCTTTGACCTCCTCATTCAGACTTCCCTTTTCCTCAACCACCTCTCCCAGATTCTTGAAACTGTTAACCTTTTCCACTGTTTGCCCTTCTATCTCAATTCTCAGCTTTTTCTGATTTCCCCAATTTGTTGCCATTACAATTGTCTTATCTGTACTCAGTTTCATCCAGTCTGCCTTCAGTTTTGTATTTGATTTCCCTATCATCTACTGAAGGCCTTGTTTAGAGCCTGCATGTAATGCCACTTCATCTGCATACAGCAGCTTTGTTGTTTTGTTCCTAATGACCTGTTTGCTAATGTAGTCCATCACCAGTATGAACAGCACTGGGCTCAAAGCTGAACCCCGATTCACACCCACTTCCATTGAGAGCTACTCTGTCAGTCTGAATACTGTTTTTAATTTTGTTATTGGGTCCTTGTAAATAGCCTGCACCAATTCTACAAATGTTTCTGGAACTTTTAACCACAGCAGGACTGCAAAAATCAGCTTCCTTGGGACCTTGTCATATGCTTTTTCCAAGCCTAGGAATGCCCAGTTGGACTCTTTCCACACCTCTAGTTTCTTCTCAACTATCTGTCTCATTGCAAACGTCAGGTCAGTTGCGCTGCATCCTGATCTGGATCTGAACCATTTATCTCCAGTCTTACTGTGACTACTCTGTTTATCCATTTGTCACCCTCTCCAGAGCTTTCATGCAGTGTGACAGGAGTTTGATACCTCTATACTGCCCACAGTTGTGAATGTCCCCTTTATTCTTGTACACTTACACTAATATGATTGTTCCCCAGTAATCTGGAATACCCTTATCTCTCTATACTGCTCTGAATACCCTCTGGAGGCATTTCTCCGGTAACTCACCCAACATCTTGATCATATCTGCTGTGAGCTCATTTGAGCCTGTTGCTTTCCCTGACTTTATTAACTGGCTTAAATGTGTTTATAAAACAATATTGAATATTGTAAGACGTACACTTTTTCCTGTTATTGCACCGCCTTAAAATTATACAGCATGGTGGCATATAAACATGTTTTTGTAAAGTGCAAACATTTATTCATGCTTTTGGCAGTCATATTTATGCCTCCTTGCATACCCTGAGTTATTCTGTTTCTTTTACATAGAAGAAAATGCAATTGCATTCATTCTGTTTAATGAAGTAAGAAGTTTCCTGATAAGTCATGTTTTCAATGCTCTGATCATACCCTGAAATCAGTATCAACATTTCTGTGTTTAGGGGGAGTCAGATATATAAAAAAAAGAAAAGAAAAAAAGGTCAGCATGAATCCATGTGCCTGTTTTTTTTTTTTTGATATGGTCACTATGAAATGTAAATTTAATAAAAAGATGCTCTTTGTCCTGAAAAGGTTTTTAGATGCAAAAACAAGAATTTCTTGCAGTTTGTATTTATTCTTGTGGGTATATTATTACTATTAAAAATATTCACCAAAGTAAGTGAATGAGCACAAAATGAAAAAATAACCAAAATAAGGTGCACACAGAAGATGGGCAGGTCGATCAAGAATACGCCACCACGGAACAAATGCTGCTGTCAAAACGTTTAAAGCATTTATTCCTCAGCGATTCTTGGTCGGACTGCAGGTTCTTCTGTGTCTGCCTTACTGTGACTATTAGTAATATTATTATCTTTATATCCTTGAGCAAACTCAGTCTAGATGTTTAGTCACACATGTTTTTCCTTTACATTTCTGTCTTCTGGTATCCGGGTTTCTGTAACTGTTTAATTACCAGAAGATTATCCAATCCAAACATTTGAAGTACATTTGACAGCATATGTACTGGAGTGTTTTATTTGAAATTCATAGACTGCTTTCAGGAATCTAGTAAATAAACTGAAGACTGGATGATGAAATAGCAAGAAATAGCTCTAAGGATGTAACCCCCTTCTGGGGAGCAGACATACAGCAGTATGTATGTACAGGCAGTAGATACAGGTATGATAGATTTAAATCGTGCGTTATCCATAAAAATGATATAACTCAGTTTCAACAGATACCTCATTATTGTTAATATATGTAACTGCCACAAGTTAACAGTCAGTCTATATTAATAATGAATTTGTCAGATATCTGTTAACATCACCGAGGCTGTTATACCCTGTCAAAAAACGTCTGCTTCACTTAAATTAATAATTCATTTCAATTGATTTGCATTTTGCTGTATCGAGCTCATTGTAATAAAATAGGTGTCAACATTGTAACCTGGGAAACAACACAAGGCAGTAAAAAAGAAGGTGAGATGTGTTTATAATACCAAAGTAAGTGAACGAAGCCTGAAGTACTAAGCTAATAATTGCTTTACTATTGCAATGAAAATACTGCAGCCTAACATCCTGCCAAGCTGCGATTCAGTGGTTCATACAAGATTTACCAAATGCATAAACATGACATCTGACATATATAATAAGTCATGTCTTACCCCACACATGCTGACACATAATTTTCAAGACTGTCAAAAACCCATCGACCTATTCGAAGTGGAAAGATTCCTCCAATGATGATGTCGCCCTCCTTTCTGTACCTCAGAGTTTCATCTTTATATGGTGCTAACCAAGCCGTCTTGGTGACTTCATAAAGGATATTAGAAATAAGCAGCCTTA
This sequence comes from Protopterus annectens, assembly GCF_019279795.1. Lineage (NCBI taxonomy): Eukaryota > Metazoa > Chordata > Ceratodontiformes > Protopteridae > Protopterus > Protopterus annectens. The sequence continues at coordinate 16,786,072 of NC_056745.1, forward strand.
ATATATTTATCATTACTACACTATGGACATTTAAAAGAAAATGTGAATGCACATTAACATTTTTTTCAAAAGGAAAACCCTATATCTGAATGAATAACATAATTGTAATGATTATTTTAAGGGATTATCCAGTATCAGACTAGTACACACTGCAAACTAATTCCCTAAAATAAAATCTAATTCCCTGTCTGTGAACAGTAGGCATTCCTATGAGTAACAAAACTAAAACCAGTAACTATCCTTGGACTGCTCCGAGTCCTACAGTCAATAGTTTTGCTTAGTAAATTTATTTAGTTTCTGTGTGGTTACTCAGCCTTATTTATACCTGTCTGTGACTTTAATCTTTCACAGTAAACAGTAATTATCTGTATGTGAAGATGATGTTTATGACAATACCATATACTTTCATATCTCCTCCCATAAAAGAAATCTCATAAGGTAACACATTTCTTTGTGGATTTCTAATGGCACCGAATCCCCCAGATAAAAGTTGCGCTCAGTGTAACTAATGCTTTTGTCTTTACATGTGGTTTCTATGTTGCAGTGACCATACACAAACAATGGGCAGCATGCTGCCTGAAGGTCTTCTCATCAACAACAGCTACAACTAGAAATCAGAGGACATGAAGGATTACTGACGTACTTAGATGAGCTAGCACTAATGCATTTTACTATAACATCTTTGTCTGCATGTATCTCAAATTTCAAAACAGTACTTATTTAGAGAGGCCTATACAATGACATTCATATAAGTGAAGGTCAGGAGACTTGATATGGTCAGTCAATAAGCACTTCAGGCTGAATCCCAAAAGGCTCTTCAGAGATCACATAAATTCAGGCTAGCCAGATCATTCAAGTCTGTTCTGAATCCTTGTGTTCAATCCAGAAATATATTTAAAACTAAACTACAGATGCACGTGGACATACACTTCACAGACTTCTACAATAAACTGCCAAAAATGTTTGTAATTTGCCCTTTATTAACTACACTGCCCTAAGCACAACAGCTTGACCCCCTTCAACCCAGTGCTGTGTGTTAGATACACAACAGCATTCCTTTAATAATTCATTCTCTATATATCCATTAAAACCAGGTTCCCGAGTTTCTTCATTTAAGTCTTTATTATTCATTTATTTATTGATTAGAATTTGTTTATCATGGTAGACCACTGATCATTTCCAAAAAATCTCAGTCTCTGACAGGGAAGCTTATTCACTTATGTATTTATTTTTATTTATTTGTGAACCAGGGTAGAGAACTTGTTCACAAACACTTTTCAGGGATACCTTGAGTCAAGACAAACATCCAGATACAAAAGTAATGCATCACATTTCAAGACAAGGTTATGGAAATTAAGAATGCAGTAATGCAAGACAGCAAACTACAATAAAAGGCACATTTCAAAGGCACAATATTGTTTTTCAGCCTAGAGTTCCAGCCAAGAGGAGATTCAAATACAGAACATATAAAGCATGTCAGCGTCTCTGCATTGTATTACTAAACGAGTATAGCAGACGATAAGAGAACATCTAATTAGCAGCACAACAGAACAATGTTTATTAATCACTATTCAGTGTGCTAACAGAGAAAAAGTTGTATTATGATATTATTATTATTATATGAGCATGATAAAGTACATTTGCAAGACTTAGTAAACAGTCAAAATGAACTTGGCTTACTATTGTTAGTCTAAAGGGGACTGATGTCTCAATGCATACTTTTAGTTTAGCAAAAAAAAAAAATGAACCCAAGTGTAGGAGTGTGTGCTATGGGACCATCAAGAGGAGGGGAGATTTTTAAATGTAATCAAGTCATCAGCTACCTGTAATAGATTTGTTTTAGAATAATTTTTGAAGACAGAAGAGTTTGGTAATAAATTTGTATTTATCTTCACAGTGAACAATACCAAATGATGATTGGATTTTACCAGTGATGGGGCAACTACAGGTGTGGTGCGTTGTGGAGTTATATTCATGTGGACTTTATGCAATATGTTTGATTCCCTGGTTAGGACATGAACTAGTTGGTTTAAGAAGATAGTATTTATGAAGTGGCGGAATGGTTGTGCATATCTACTTGTGTCTGTGTAGGTTTTATAGTTAATAGAAGGATAGTTGAACTCTACTAGGAAAACACCACTAGGTTCAATGCAGAGCAGCTCCTGCTGTTTGTTTCGATATGGCTTGTGGGTTAAGGGTGATAGAGAGGCCATGGTACTTGTCTATGATGAGGTACTTGTCTATGATGTAGTACTTGCCTATGATGTGATACTTATCTATGATGTAGTACTTGTTGTGACATCCCCACTCTGGGCCAGTAATCAAGGAGCCTGAATCCTTACCACTAACACTGGAGAGGGACACTCACTTAGAACAAAAATGGATACACACAGTTTTTCCAGCTGCAGCTCTCTGCACCAAGCACAATTTCCCCTTAAGAGCACACAGGGAACACACTCAGTCTGGTGTCTCTCTTGGTCCCCAGTAAGACTCCCCACTGGCACAGCTGTAGAGCTGAGTCCTTAGCCAAGTGTCTAAGCTAAGTCTTCCAGCATCCTCTCTGTCATACCAGTGTTTCGTGTCCCTGCTCCAAGCAGCTGACACACACACTCTTGGAGATTTGGTCTACACACACACACACACACACACACACACACACACACACACACACACACACACACACACACACACACACACACACAAACATACACACCAGGGAAAGGTTGGCACAAATTTACCAGCTATGCCCCTTTCTGCCCAGACTATAAGGTAGTTACACTGCCACCAGACACTCCAAGGCCAGCTACTCTAAGGCTGTTATATGAGTACCCAATTATATTGAGTGAAATTAATATTAATACAGATGATAGTGCCTGACCAATGCAATAAGACTTTCAGGAGTGGACACAGACTCACCAAATAGATATAGGCACTCTCAAAGGTTAAAATATTCTGTAAAGAATCAGCCACAATGAACAGTTTAAATATATTTGACAATAAATAATAAAAGAACACGAAAATATGGAATATCTATTTACAATAAACACCAGAGTGTGTGTATTGTTGCCTCACAGCAAGAGGTTTTCTGGTTCGATTCTTGGCTGAGGTGCCTTCTGTGTGGAGTCTGCATGTCCTCCTTGTAGTCACTTGGGTTTCCTCTGGGTACTCCTGTTTCCTCCCACATTCCAAAGACATGCAGTAGGTGGATTGGATACTCTAAATTGGTCATAGGTAAGACTGTATGCATGAGTGAGTGGTGCAAATGAACTATCGTGGCAGGGCTAGCCACCCATCAGTGTAAACCTTGGCTCAAGATGATTGTCACTGTGGAAGTGACACCCCAACCCCATGTATAAAGTGACACAAGGGGTTGAGTGAGAATGTATAGATTTATTTTAGGGTGCTCAATGGCTCAATGCTCCCCTAGAGGTTTTTGGCCTTGCTGTTCTTTTCGTACAGCTTACAGAACTCTGCTGTGAGGTGCTAAAGCCTTCCAGTTTTACAAAAACAGATGTTTTCAGACTTTTTATTTCTGAATGATTTTACTTCATGCCCCCCAAGACAACCAACACAGGTGCTAGGCATCTGTGTAGGTCACCTAGTGCTTGATCTGGCTGTGTTCCCAAGGTACATAAAATAAAATGGACCCTCCTTTTAGGCCAATAGTGTCAACTGTAAGGGTAAAAATAGAAGCATTGACCATTCTGGTAGACAAAAAGTTCAACTCCTAACTGAAACATGCATCCTCTTATATTTATTTATTTATTTATTTTTATTTATTTTACATTTGTTGACCGGGCTAGTCTGACTGGATACATGTCCATTTTCAGTAGAGGCCCGAGGAGAAAAGCTCCACTGTAACAGTCTATGGTAACAAACTTAAGAAAAAAAATATATACAAGAGTTTAACTAAAACTACTAAGCAGGAGTTAGTAACTAATTAGAATACAGAACAACAGAAAAGCAATTAGTGTAACAAAAACACACAGCAATACGAGCAGTGTTATAATACAGAATAAAAAAAAATATATATATTTTTTTTTTAAGCATCTTAGAGGTGATAGGGGGTAAAACATAAGCAAAGTAAGTAGTTGTAATAGGTAAAATCATAAGAAAGAGGAAGTCACAAGCTGAATAGAGTCAAGGGAAAAAGAAATTGAGGTGGTGGGAGGTGGTATCAGCTAGATGGAGACAAGGCAGAGTGAGAGAAGGAGAAGTACTGCTTATCTATATGATGGGTTTGTACAGTGCAGATAGAGGTGTTTGGAAAAGAGGTGGAAAGATGTGGAAGTAGAGAAAGAGAGTCAGTCAGGGGAAGAGCAAGGGCAGAGCCAATGTGATTTGAGGTGGGTCTTTAAATGTTTCTTGAAGAGGGGTGTTGAGGTCAAGGTAGTAAGTTCACAAGTGAGCTTGTTCCAGTGTGTACCCACAGCATTTTAGAAAAGGGAGTCACCTGCTTTGTTCTGAGATTTACATGTGGCTACTAGAAGTTTATTAGCTGAGCGTAGGTTAGAGAGATTTTTATAGGGGGAAATAAGAGTACTAAGAATAGGTGTATTAGAAGGGAAGTGGAGTATCCTATGGGTAATAGTCAGTTGTTGGAGTAGAATGAGATTTTGCAGTTCAAGCCAACCTAGCTGTCTGAGATTTAAACAATGATGAGTCCGATATGGGGCACTTGTATAAAATATGCATTTGATTTTGTTGACAAATTAAAGGAACTTGCAGTTACACAGAAAATGAGGTTAGTTAACGTTGTATATGCAAGCTTTGTAATAATTTATTCCACATGACATAGGAGTAACATGGGTAATTTCTTGCATTCATGAAAAAGCTGAACTATCTGGTACTGAGGTATTTTTAATAGGCAAACTGTTTGAACTGGCTCTTGAAAATAATTCCTTACTTTTTAACAAAAATATTACAAACAGGTATCTGGTGTGGCTATGGGTACAGAGAAAACTCCCAGTTATGCAAATCTTTTTATGGACAGATGGGAGGATTATTTTGTGCATCAGTCAGCCTTTATGTAGTATGTTACTGGCTACTGGTGATATACCAATGATTTATTTCTTTTGTGGTCAGAAAGTTTACAGAAACTGTGTGATTTTATTTATGTATTTTTTATTATTTATTTATTTGACATTTGTTGACAGGGATAGTCCAACTGGGCAAGTGCCCTGTTTCAGCGGAGGCCCGGGGAGAAAAGCTCCACAATACAATTAAGCAAAAATTATAGAAATTGACTTAATATACAATAACAATACAGTAAAAAGTACAGGATTGTAGTACAGGACAAAATATACAATAGAGTAAATGATCAACTGTTCTTATAGGTACAAGTTATAAAAACAGTAAGAAATACATTTAGTATAAGTTGCTATAACTGTAATACAAAAGGAGTGGTTTACTTGGCAACCTGTGACAAGTGCCCGTCCTATTACGTAGGAAAAACTGAAAGAGAGTTAAAGAAAAGAATATACGAACATGTCTATGACATTCAAAAGGGAAAAGAGACAAATGCATTATTTAAACATAGTAAAGAATGTAAAGGTTGTAAATTTTATTTTTTCATTCTTCAACAAGTTAAAAAAGATGTCAGGGGCGGAATATGGGAAGAGATTTTGGAAAGTAAGGAATTGTGGTGGCAAGTGTACCTTGAAGCAGGTAAAAAGCCTGGATTAAATGATTATTTAAGTATAGTTTCCTTACTGAAAATAAAGGCAAATAAAATATAGTTGTAATATAATTTTTAAACAGTAGTGGGTGTAACACAATAGTATTTTATAGAGACATGAACACAAGCACAAGCACTTTATTTATATATGCATACTTTAATATATTTTCTATCATGTTTATTGAATTGTGATATATATTAATTGGTTTACAGACATATTACATGTCACAATGTTTTTAGATTTTAGTACTGTTATGATTTTATATGTCTATGATTAGATTAGTAAATTATATTTTTCATACTGAAATTTAAGGCAAGTGTAACACACTTGTAATACAAGTTTTGAACAGCAGAGGGTGGAACACAATAGAAATATATAGGAATTCACCTATATTAAGCACAAGCACTTTATTTAAATAAACTACATATATATATTTTTTCTTATATATATTTATATATATATATTCATATATATACATTTTCATCAATTGTATTTATATTCTTGTGTTATTGGTTATTAGATGTGGAAAAGTTCACGTTTTAGTGTAACAATGATTTTAACTTGTTAATATTTATGAGGCCGTTTGTTGATTTGTTCATTTCAAATGCTCAAGGTCCGATTTATTGGTTATAGGGACAATTAAGCCAGTATATATACATTTGATTTATTTTTAAATGTTGTCTGATGAAGTCCATTTGATTTGGATGAAAACGCTTGGAGATATCATTGTTTAAATTGCGTTAATGTGTTGGTTCGTGATGTCCATGATGTGTCATTAAACACGCTTAAAAAGAGCTACGGAAGTTGTTGGCAGTTCTTTTTTGACTTTATTGCACTCCTTCTTTGGATTTACTGGTACATTTGAGTGCTTTCAGTGTTTGTTCATTTAGTATAAGATATTTATCATGAGGCAGGTAGTGACAGTAAAGCTAGCAAAAAGAGAATACCATGAAGGATAGTCCCTCATGGAGAACGCTGCTTATACCATGAAGGATAGTCCCTCATGGAGAACGCTGCTTATACCATAAAGGATAGTCCCTCATGGAGAACGCTGCTTATACCATAAAGGATAGTCCCTCATGGAGAATGCTGCTTATACCATAAAGGATAGTCCCTCATGGAGAACGGTGCTTATACCATGAAGGATAGTCCCTCATGGAGAACGCTGCTTATACCATAAAGGATAGTCCCTCATGGAGAACGGTGCTTATACCATAAAGGATAGTCCCTCATGGAGAACGGTGCTTATACCATAAAGGATAGTCCCTCATGGAGAACGGTGCTTATACCATAAAGGATAGTCCCTCATGGAGAACGGTGCTTATACCATAAAGGATAGTCCCTCATGGAGAACGGTGATTATACCATGAAGGATAGTCCCTCATGGAGAACGCTGCTTATACCATAAAGGATAGTCCCTCATGGAGAACCGTGCTTATACCATAAAGGATAGTCCCTCATGGAGAACGGTGCTTATACCATAAAGGATAGTCCCTCATGGAGAATGGTGCTTATACCATGAAGGATAGTCCCTCATGGAGAACGGTGCTTATACCATAAAGGATAGTCCCTCATGGAGAACGGTGCTTATACCATAAAGGATAGTCCCTCATGGAGAACGGTGCTTATACCATAAAGGATAGTCCCTCATGGAGAACGGTGCTTATACCATAAAGGATAGTCCCTCATGGAGAACGGTGCTTATACCACGAAGGATAGTCCCTCATGGAGAACGGAGCTTATACCATCTAGATTCTTCCAGACTCGGCAGGTTTACTCATTTGTCTGTGTAGCCACTATTACAGATTGCTCTCCCCCTTTGCAGGTTCTAATTTGTGCATGAGCAGTATTACTAAATAGCTGTCACTTGAGCAGTGCATTTTCACACTGTTAATTCATAATGAACTCTGAGCCACATTGTGCCCATATCAGAAGCTGGGGTCGACTCACTGTCATGGCAGAGGGCATGCTTCTGAATCCCAGGGTCTGACTTTTAGCTGGATTATGTTATTAAAAACTTGTGTGACATTATGCTGAAATAGTTGTTATGGCACATCCTCCCAAACTGCACTGCCTTTTCCCACAGGACAACAGTGTGCAGTTTTGTCTGATGAATAAGGTATCCCCCTCTGGCCTCTGTCATATATTGTCTGCAAGTCCATTATGATATTATTCATTAAGACGACCAGCTTCTACTGTTTCATCATGTCACAGTTACAGTCACTGTACTCTGTGCTGCTATGTAATCTGTGGTGTCAGTGAAAAGGGATTTTTATTCTGGTTATTAAATGGGAATGAATGAATGATTGAATGAACAGACCACTAGAATTATTTCCATCGGGTCAGATTGCACTGTCTCCCTCTAATTTTTGAATTCTGCCATGAACTTTTCTTTTTTAAGAAAACTGATGTTACCAAGCTTTCCTTCAACGTTTGAATGAATCAGATATTATAAACTCCCCGTCTCCTTCTTGTAAGCACCATGAAGAAGTGTTCATGTAATATCCCTGTTTTTCTTACTGTTTTTCTGGCACAGTCTTCCCTCTTTGGTCTACATTTTGAAATTGTCCAGAATTTCAAAGAATGCCCAGATTTTGTGTCATATGTTTGGTCTGTTTCAAATACACTTTGCACTCTTCTGGCAAATTATTTAGGATTGCAATCATTAAATAATGACAGGCATTTACGTTTCAGATTCCATATCCTTCACACAATCCATGCTAATGCAAGCCTGTTATTCTAGCAACTTTCTAAACTTATAAGAGCAATATTTAACATTTGTCTTTGATTTTAGCCCTTTGATACCCTATCAACACTGTGTCTATATTAAAATTTCGAAACTTTAGTTAATCCAATAACTAAAGATCAATCTTGTAATATTGAAAGCCAAAACCCTTGAATGGACAATTTAACACAGGGAAACACTTCCCTTGGCCATTATGTGGATTATGCCCTTTTCTTCAATTTGGAGGGATCTCGGAGTTGGTATATTTAGTTAGGGGGGGTGTAGGGGGGGTGAAGCCCCCCATTTGATTTGGGATTAAGTGTTTTTTTCATGCAGCCAAGGGAAGTGTTTCCCTGCGTTAAATTGGCCATTCAAGGTTTTTGGCGTTCGATATTGCAAGTTTGATCTCTAGTTATTCAATTAACTAAAGTTTCGATCTTGTAATATAGACCCATCACCACTACCATTCTTTAATATAGACCCATCACCACTGCCATTCTTTAATATAGACCCATCACCACTGCCATTCTTTAATATAGACCCATCACCACTACCATTCTTTAATATAGACCCATCACCACTGCCATTCTTTAATATAGACCCATCACCACTGCCATTCTTTAATATAGACCCATCACCACTACCATTCTTTAATATAGACCCATCACCACTACCATTCTTTAATATAGACCCATCACCACTGCCATTCTTTAATATAGACCCATCACCACTGCCATTCTTTAATATAGACCCATCACCACTACCATTCTTTAATATAGACCCATCACCACTGCCATTCTTTAATATAGACCCATCACCACTGCCATTCTTTAATATAGACCCATCACCACTGCCATTCTTTAATATAGACCCATCACCACTGCCATTCTTTAATATAGACCCATCACCACTGCCATTCTTTAATATAGACCCATCACCACTACCATTCTTTAATATAGACCCATCACCACTGCCATTCTTTAATATAGACCCATCACCACTGCCATTCTTTAATATAGACCCATCACCACTACCATTCTTTAATATAGACCCATCACCACTGCCATTCTTTAATATAGACCCATCACCACTACCATTCTTTAATATAGACCCATCACCACTGCCATTCTTTAATATAGACCCATCACCACTGCCATTCTTTAATATAGACCCATCACCACTGCCATTCTTTAATATAGACCCATCACCACTACCATTCTTTAATATAGACCCATCACCACTGCCATTCTTTAATATAGACCCATCACCACTGCCATTCTTTAATATAGACCCATCACCACTGCCATTCTTTAATATAGACCCATCACCACTGCCATTCTTTAATATAGACCCATCACCACTGCCATTCTTTAATATAGACCCATCACCACTACCATTCTTTAATATAGACCCATCACCACTGCCATTCTTTAATATAGACCCATCACCACTACCATTCTTTAATATAGACCCATCACCACTGCCATTCTTTAATATAGACCCATCACCACTGCCATTCTTTAATATAGACCCATCACCACTGCCATTCTTTAATATAGACCCATCACCACTGCCATTCTTTAATATAGACCCATCACCACTGCCATTCTTTAATATAGACCCATCACCACTACCATTCTTTAATATAGACCCATCACCACTGCCATTCTTTAATATAGACCCATCACCACTGCCATTCTTTAATATAGACCCATCACCACTGCCATTCTTTAATATAGACCCATCACCACTACCATTCTTTAATATAGACCCATCACCACTACCATTCTTTAATATAGACCCATCACCACTGCCATTCTTTAATATAGACCCATCACCACTGCCATTCTTTAATATAGACCCATCACCACTACCATTCTTTAATATAGACCCATCACCACTGCCATTCTTTAATATAGACCCATCACCACTGCCATTCTTTAATATAGACCCATCACCACTGCCATTCTTTAATATAGACCCATCACCACTGCCATTCTTTAATATAGACCCATCACCACTGCCATTCTTTAATATAGACCCATCACCACTGCCATTCTTTAATATAGACCCATCACCACTGCCATTCTTTAATATAGACCCATCACCACTACCATTCTTTAATATAGACCCATCACCACTGCCATTCTTTAATATAGACCCATCACCACTGCCATTCTTTAATATAGACCCATCACCACTGCCATTCTTTAATATAGACCCATCACCACTGCCATTCTTTAATATAGACCCATCACCACTACCATTCTTTAATATAGACCCATCACCACTGCCATTCTTTAATATAGACCCATCACCACTGCCATTCTTTAATATAGACCCATCACCACTGCCATTCTTTAATATAGACCCATCACCACTGCCATTCTTTAATATAGACCCATCACCACTGCCATTCTTTAATATAGACCCATCACCACTGCCATTCTTTAATATAGACCCATCACCACTGCCATTCTTTAATATAGACCCATCACCACTGCCATTCTTTAATATAGACCCATCACCACTGCCATTCTTTAATATAGACCCATCACCACTGCCATTCTTTAATATAGACCCATCACCACTGCCATTCTTTAATATAGACCCATCACCACTGCCATTCTTTAATATAGACCCATCACCACTGCCATTCTTTAATATAGACCCATCACCACTACCATTCTTTAATATAGACCCATCACCACTGCCATTCTTTAATATAGACCCATCACCACTGCCATTCTTTAATATAGACCCATCACCACTGCCATTCTTTAATATAGACCCATCACCACTACCATTCTTTAATATAGACCCATCACCACTGCCATTCTTTAATATAGACCCATCACCACTGCCATTCTTTAATATAGACCCATCACCACTGCCATTCTTTAATATAGACCCATCACCACTGCCATTCTTTAATATAGACCCATCACCACTACCATTCTTTAATATAGACCCATCACCACTGCCATTCTTTAATATAGACCCATCACCACTGCCATTCTTTAATATAGACCCATCACCACTGCCATTCTTTAATATAGACCCATCACCACTGCCATTCTTTAATATAGACCCATCACCACTGCCATTCTTTAATATAGACCCATCACCACTGCCATTCTTTAATATAGACCCATCACCACTGCCATTCTTTAATATAGACCCATCACCACTGCCATTCTTTAATATAGACCCATCACCACTGCCATTCTTTAATATAGACCCATCACCACTGCCATTCTTTAATATAGACCCATCACCACTGCCATTCTTTAATATAGACCCATCACCACTGCCATTCTTTAATATAGACCCATCACCACTACCATTCTTTAATATAGACCCATCACCACTGCCATTCTTTAATATAGACCCATCACCACTGCCATTCTTTAATATAGACCCATCACCACTGCCATTCTTTAATATAGACCCATCACCACTGCCATTCTTTAATATAGACCCATCACCACTGCCATTCTTTAATATAGACCCATCACCACTGCCATTCTTTAATATAGACCCATCACCACTGCCATTCTTTAATATAGACCCATCACCACTGCCATTCTTTAATATAGACCCATCACCACTACCATTCTTTAATATAGACCCATCACCACTGCCATTCTTTAATATAGACCCATCACCACTGCCATTCTTTAATATAGACCCATCACCACTACCATTCTTTAATATAGACCCATCACCACTGCCATTCTTTAATATAGACCCATCACCACTGCCATTCTTTAATATAGACCCATCACCACTGCCATTCTTTAATATAGACCCATCACCACTGCCATTCTTTAATATAGACCCATCACCACTGCCATTCTTTAATATAGACCCATCACCACTGCCATTCTTTAATATAGACCCATCACCACTGCCATTCTTTAATATAGACCCATCACCACTGCCATTCTTTAATATAGACCCATCACCACTGCCATTCTTTAATATAGACCCATCACCACTGCCATTCTTTAATATAGACCCATCACCACTGCCATTCTTTAATATAGACCCATCACCACTGCCATTCTTTAATATAGACCCATCACCACTGCCATTCTTTAATATAGACCCATCACCACTGCCATTCTTTAATATAGACCCATCACCACTGCCATTCTTTAATATAGACCCATCACCACTGCCATTCTTTAATATAGACCCATCACCACTGCCATTCTTTAATATAGACCCATCACCACTACCATTCTTTAATATAGACCCATCACCACTGCCATTCTTTAATATAGACCCATCACCACTGCCATTCTTTAATATAGACCCATCACCACTGCCATTCTTTAATATAGACCCATCACCACTGCCATTCTTTAATATAGACCCATCACCACTGCCATTCTTTAATATAGACCCATCACCACTACCATTCTTTAATATAGACCCATCACCACTGCCATTCTTTAATATAGACCCATCACCACTGCCATTCTTTAATATAGACCCATCACCACTGCCATTCTTTAATATAGACCCATCACCACTGCCATTCTTTAATATAGACCCATCACCACTGCCATTCTTTAATATAGACCCATCACCACTGCCATTCTTTAATATAGACCCATCACCACTGCCATTCTTTAATATAGACCCATCACCACTGCCATTCTTTAATATAGACCCATCACCACTGCCATTCTTTAATATAGACCCATCACCACTGCCATTCTTTAATATAGACCCATCACCACTGCCATTCTTTAATATAGACCCATCACCACTGCCATTCTTTAATATAGACCCATCACCACTGCCATTCTTTAATATAGACCCATCACCACTGCCATTCTTTAATATAGACCCATCACCACTGCCATTCTTTAATATAGACCCATCACCACTACCATTCTTTAATATAGACCCATCACCACTGCCATTCTTTAATATAGACCCATCACCACTGCCATTCTTTAATATAGACCCATCACCACTGCCATTCTTTAATATAGACCCATCACCACTGCCATTCTTTAATATAGACCCATCACCACTACCATTCTTTAATATAGACCCATCACCACTGCCATTCTTTAATATAGACCCATCACCACTACCATTCTTTAATATAGACCCATCACCACTGCCATTCTTTAATATAGACCCATCACCACTGCCATTCTTTAATATAGACCCATCACCACTGCCATTCTTTAATATAGACCCATCACCACTGCCATTCTTTAATATAGACCCATCACCACTGCCATTCTTTAATATAGACCCATCACCACTGCCATTCTTTAATATAGACCCATCACCACTGCCATTCTTTAATATAGACCCATCACCACTGCCATTCTTTAATATAGACCCATCACCACTACCATTCTTTAATATAGACCCATCACCACTGCCATTCTTTAATATAGACCCATCACCACTACCATTCTTTAATATAGACCCATCACCACTGCCATTCTTTAATATAGACCCATCACCACTGCCATTCTTTAATATAGACCCATCACCACTGCCATTCTTTAATATAGACCCATCACCACTGCCATTCTTTAATATAGACCCATCACCACTGCCATTCTTTAATATAGACCCATCACCACTACCATTCTTTAATATAGACCCATCACCACTGCCATTCTTTAATATAGACCCATCACCACTGCCATTCTTTAATATAGACCCATCACCACTGCCATTCTTTAATATAGACCCATCACCACTGCCATTCTTTAATATAGACCCATCACCACTACCATTCTTTAATATAGACCCATCACCACTGCCATTCTTTAATATAGACCCATCACCACTGCCATTCTTTAATATAGACCCATCACCACTGCCATTCTTTAATATAGACCCATCACCACTGCCATTCTTTAATATAGACCCATCACCACTGCCATTCTTTAATATAGACCCATCACCACTGCCATTCTTTAATATAGACCCATCACCACTGCCATTCTTTAATATAGACCCATCACCACTGCCATTCTTTAATATAGACCCATCACCACTGCCATTCTTTAATATAGACCCATCACCACTGCCATTCTTTAATATAGACCCATCACCACTGCCATTCTTTAATATAGACCCATCACCACTGCCATTCTTTAATATAGACCCATCACCACTGCCATTCTTTAATATAGACCCATCACCACTGCCATTCTTTAATATAGACCCATCACCACTGCCATTCTTTAATATAGACCCATCACCACTGCCATTCTTTAATATAGACCCATCACCACTGCCATTCTTTAATATAGACCCATCACCACTGCCATTCTTTAATATAGACCCATCACCACTGCCATTCTTTAATATAGACCCATCACCACTGCCATTCTTTAATATAGACCCATCACCACTACCATTCTTTAATATAGACCCATCACCACTGCCATTCTTTAATATAGACCCATCACCACTGCCATTCTTTAATATAGACCCATCACCACTGCCATTCTTTAATATAGACCCATCACCACTGCCATTCTTTAATATAGACCCATCACCACTACCATTCTTTAATATAGACCCATCACCACTGCCATTCTTTAATATAGACCCATCACCACTGCCATTCTTTAATATAGACCCATCACCACTACCATTCTTTAATATAGACCCATCACCACTGCCATTCTTTAATATAGACCCATCACCACTACCATTCTTTAATATAGACCCATCACCACTGCCATTCTTTAATATAGACCCATCACCACTGCCATTCTTTAATATAGACCCATCACCACTGCCATTCTTTAATATAGACCCATCACCACTGCCATTCTTTAATATAGACCCATCACCACTGCCATTCTTTAATATAGACCCATCACCACTGCCATTCTTTAATATAGACCCATCACCACTGCCATTCTTTAATATAGACCCATCACCACTGCCATTCTTTAATATAGACCCATCACCACTGCCATTCTTTAATATAGACCCATCACCACTGCCATTCTTTAATATAGACCCATCACCACTGCCATTCTTTAATATAGACCCATCACCACTACCATTCTTTAATATAGACCCATCACCACTGCCATTCTTTAATATAGACCCATCACCACTGCCATTCTTTAATATAGACCCATCACCACTGCCATTCTTTAATATAGACCCATCACCACTGCCATTCTTTAATATAGACCCATCACCACTGCCATTCTTTAATATAGACCCATCACCACTGCCATTCTTTAATATAGACCCATCACCACTGCCATTCTTTAATATAGACCCATCACCACTGCCATTCTTTAATATAGACCCATCACCACTGCCATTCTTTAATATAGACCCATCACCACTGCCATTCTTTAATATAGACCCATCACCACTGCCATTCTTTAATATAGACCCATCACCACTGCCATTCTTTAATATAGACCCATCACCACTGCCATTCTTTAATATAGACCCATCACCACTGCCATTCTTTAATATAGACCCATCACCACTGCCATTCTTTAATATAGACCCATCACCACTGCCATTCTTTAATATAGACCCATCACCACTGCCATTCTTTAATATAGACCCATCACCACTGCCATTCTTTAATATAGACCCATCACCACTGCCATTCTTTAATATAGACCCATCACCACTACCATTCTTTAATATAGACCCATCACCACTGCCATTCTTTAATATAGACCCATCACCACTACCATTCTTTAATATAGACCCATCACCACTACCATTCTTTAATATAGACCCATCACCACTGCCATTCTTTAATATAGACCCATCACCACTGCCATTCTTTAATATAGACCCATCACCACTGCCATTCTTTAATATAGACCCATCACCACTGCCATTCTTTAATATAGACCCATCACCACTGCCATTCTTTAATATAGACCCATCACCACTGCCATTCTTTAATATAGACCCATCACCACTGCCATTCTTTAATATAGACCCATCACCACTGCCATTCTTTAATATAGACCCATCACCACTACCATTCTTTAATATAGACCCATCACCACTGCCATTCTTTAATATAGACCCATCACCACTACCATTCTTTAATATAGACCCATCACCACTGCCATTCTTTAATATAGACCCATCACCACTGCCATTCTTTAATATAGACCCATCACCACTGCCATTCTTTAATATAGACCCATCACCACTACCATTCTTTAATATAGACCCATCACCACTGCCATTCTTTAATATAGACCCATCACCACTGCCATTCTTTAATATAGACCCATCACCACTACCATTCTTTAATATAGACCCATCACCACTGCCATTCTTTAATATAGACCCATCACCACTGCCATTCTTTAATATAGACCCATCACCACTGCCATTCTTTAATATAGACCCATCACCACTGCCATTCTTTAATATAGACCCATCACCACTGCCATTCTTTAATATAGACCCATCACCACTGCCATTCTTTAATATAGACCCATCACCACTGCCATTCTTTAATATAGACCCATCACCACTGCCATTCTTTAATATAGACCCATCACCACTGCCATTCTTTAATATAGACCCATCACCACTGCCATTCTTTAATATAGACCCATCACCACTACCATTCTTTAATATAGACCCATCACCACTACCATTCTTTAATATAGACCCATCACCACTACCATTCTTTAATATAGACCCATCACCACTGCCATTCTTTAATATAGACCCATCACCACTGCCATTCTTTAATATAGACCCATCACCACTGCCATTCTTTAATATAGACCCATCACCACTACCATTCTTTAATATAGACCCATCACCACTGCCATTCTTTAATATAGACCCATCACCACTACCATTCTTTAATATAGACCCATCACCACTGCCATTCTTTAATATAGACCCATCACCACTGCCATTCTTTAATATAGACCCATCACCACTGCCATTCTTTAATATAGACCCATCACCACTACCATTCTTTAATATAGACCCATCACCACTGCCATTCTTTAATATAGACCCATCACCACTACCATTCTTTAATATAGACCCATCACCACTGCCATTCTTTAATATAGACCCATCACCACTGCCATTCTTTAATATAGACCCATCACCACTGCCATTCTTTAATATAGACCCATCACCACTACCATTCTTTAATATAGACCCATCACCACTGCCATTCTTTAATATAGACCCATCACCACTGCCATTCTTTAATATAGACCCATCACCACTGCCATTCTTTAATATAGACCCATCACCACTGCCATTCTTTAATATAGACCCATCACCACTACCATTCTTTAATATAGACCCATCACCACTGCCATTCTTTAATATAGACCCATCACCACTACCATTCTTTAATATAGACCCATCACCACTGCCATTCTTTAATATAGACCCATCACCACTACCATTCTTTAATATAGACCCATCACCACTACCATTCTTTAATATAGACCCATCACCACTGCCATTCTTTAATATAGACCCATCACCACTGCCATTCTTTAATATAGACCCATCACCACTGCCATTCTTTAATATAGACCCATCACCACTGCCATTCTTTAATATAGACCCATCACCACTACCATTCTTTAATATAGACCCATCACCACTGCCATTCTTTAATATAGACCCATCACCACTGCCATTCTTTAATATAGACCCATCACCACTGCCATTCTTTAATATAGACCCATCACCACTACCATTCTTTAATATAGACCCATCACCACTGCCATTCTTTAATATAGACCCATCACCACTGCCATTCTTTAATATAGACCCATCACCACTACCATTCTTTAATATAGACCCATCACCACTGCCATTCTTTAATATAGACCCATCACCACTGCCATTCTTTAATATAGACCCATCACCACTGCCATTCTTTAATATAGACCCATCACCACTGCCATTCTTTAATATAGACCCATCACCACTGCCATTCTTTAATATAGACCCATCACCACTGCCATTCTTTAATATAGACCCATCACCACTGCCATTCTTTAATATAGACCCATCACCACTGCCATTCTTTAATATAGACCCATCACCACTACCATTCTTTAATATAGACCCATCACCACTGCCATTCTTTAATATAGACCCATCACCACTACCATTCTTTAATATAGACCCATCACCACTGCCATTCTTTAATATAGACCCATCACCACTACCATTCTTTAATATAGACCCATCACCACTGCCATTCTTTAATATAGACCCATCACCACTGCCATTCTTTAATATAGACCCATCACCACTGCCATTCTTTAATATAGACCCATCACCACTGCCATTCTTTAATATAGACCCATCACCACTGCCATTCTTTAATATAGACCCATCACCACTACCATTCTTTAATATAGACCCATCACCACTGCCATTCTTTAATATAGACCCATCACCACTACCATTCTTTAATATAGACCCATCACCACTGCCATTCTTTAATATAGACCCATCACCACTACCATTCTTTAATATAGACCCATCACCACTACCATTCTTTAATATAGACCCATCACCACTGCCATTCTTTAATATAGACCCATCACCACTACCATTCTTTAATATAGACCCATCACCACTGCCATTCTTTAATATAGACCCATCACCACTACCATTCTTTAATATAGACCCATCACCACTGCCATTCTTTAATATAGACCCATCACCACTACCATTCTTTAATATAGACCCATCACCACTACCATTCTTTAATATAGACCCATCACCACTGCCATTCTTTCTGGCTTTGTCCAGAATTCATGAGCAAACAAGTTGAGAGGTAATCTCTGTGATTCTTTTCTTGCAAATGCACTTACACATATATAGTTATAAAATAATTTCTCATGCTTCTCCAGTTACAATCATTTCCTCAGTCATGGCCTTTACATTTCTGCTTACCTCTCTTTCGGCATTAGCCGGCATTGCTTTCCACTGACATTCTTTTGTATTGCTTTGCATTTGTTAAATGCGGCATCATTTCCCTATAATTTGCAGTCACTTTTATCTGTTTTTTTTTAACAACAAACATATTTATTAAATTATCATGTATGACATAGGGAATCTTACATTTATATAAATGAAAACAAAGTATTTTTCCCAATCCTATCTAACCTCCTCTGATTGATTCTTACAGTTATCATACAATATTTTATATGCTCTACTAATTATTCCTTTTTTAACAGCAGCTTATTTTCCAGATTCCACTAAAAGCTCTACCAGTGCTGGTCTTTTGTTCTGAGCCCCCTATTTCTTTCTCTTTGCCTATGCTTTGATATCAATCCATGATAGGGAAGGCAATCTCTAACATGCAGTCCAAATACATTCTTGGTGTCTTCCCATTCTGTTACCTTTCCTGCTCTAATTATTTGCTCCCAATACTTTGGTTTGTTTGCCAGTTTTCTCCAATAGCTTCCAGTCCCCTCTTTGCTATTGTCTGTATCCTTAATTGCAGTCACCCCTATCAGTGTAATCTCCTTTTTCCATTCTTGTGTTGTTTTAGTTCTTACAATATTTTCTGTTACTTTATGGATATAATATTCTGCATGATTATTGTTATTCTCCTTAAAGACTTGCATCCAAAATTTCAGTCCTTCCTTGTTTCTTGCACTTTCTCCCTGTTCCATCATCATCCCTTTCCACTTTGAATTATAGTTTTCTGCTTGTGCTATGTATATGAGCCTTAACTGTGTAGCTCTGAAATAGCCCTTCAAATTGGGTAATCCCAATCCTCCCTGTTCTACTGGAAGAATCAGTTTATCCCACTTGACTCTTGCCATCTTTCCCTCCCAGACAAAGTCCTTCAGCTCTTTATTAATTGCTATCCACAACTCCTGCTGTGGCTGATACAAATATGCCTGACCTTTGTATAAGACTAAAGGGACTAAAGCATTTTAACTGCTTGTATCTTACTATCCATATCCATATAACAGAACTTCCATTTCCTCAGTTTTTGTATTATCTTTTGTTTAGTCTCTTCCCACATATCCTTAGCTGCCATACCAGAATCATTTTTAATCCATACTCCTAAATACTTCATTTTGTCATGTACCCATAAATATGGGTATTGCTGACCCAATTAATGTGTGGGTACATAATTTACTGCTATTGTCTTTACATTTAGTTTCATTAATTTTGTATCCTGAAAAGATTTGAAACTGTCTCAAAATGTTCCACAATACCGTAATGTCTCTTTTTTGGTTTTGTCAGGTATATAATCATAAAAACAGGAATGCAGGCAAGAGGGCTTGAGGCACGCACACACTAGTAGTTTCCAAAGTTTATTCTTCAGACTTTACTTCAAACAAATGATAAAAACAATAAAAAACAGTATCCATAAAGTGCTTTTTGTCTCACCCCTTAGTGAGACTTCATCAGACAGTTGCAACCAGAATGTTTCAAACAGTAAATACAAATTCAAATCACATCAACTTCCTCCAAGCAAAAGACAAGCCCCCAAGGTAAGCAGGAAATAACACAAGAACAACCACAAGAAGCTGGATTTTCAAAGAAGCATACAAGATGTCCTGCTTACCTTGGGGGCGGCTTGTCTTTTGCTTGGAGGAAGGTGATGTGGTTTGAATTTGTATTTACTGTTTGAAACATTCTTGTTACAACTGTCTGATGAAGTCTCACGATGGGGTGAGAAGAAAAACGCTTTATGGTTACTGTTTTTTATTGTTTTTATTGTTTGAAGTAAAGTCCTGAAGAATAAACTTTGGAAACTACTACTGTGTGCGTGCCTCAAGCCCTCTTGCCTGCATTCCTGTTTTTTTACTTACCTGTTTCGGTATTCCAAGTTTGTCAGGTATATAATAATATCATCTGCAAAGAGAACCAGCTTCTCTTGACTGCCATACCAATTATATTCTTGAATTTCTGAGTCTTTTATTTTCTTTGCCAATGGTTCTAAATACATTGACTGAGAAACCTGAAAGGGTTTCCCTCATTTGTGTTTTATACTTTTTGTTTTGTATAAAGACATCTTGTTATTTCCTGCTGGCAGTGTTGTACTTTCTGCATTGTTTATCCAAACATCAGTTTACTGAGTCTTTCTGAAGATCTGCCCATATTCTAAATTCTGCTTTCCTTAAGTCTGAGACATCCTTGGCTTGCTAGACACTGTACTTAATGTTAGAGAGAATGACAACATATGAGTATAACTTTTTCCTAAATATCTGCAAGTTCTATATCTGAAATTGTCTGTGCCTCACAATTCCAATCCGTTTCTCCTGCCAGTCTGGTTGACATGGACATAGTGAGACAGTGTATCAACTGCCTCATGTTTACTGACAGCCCTCTTCTTCTAGCACATAATTCTTCTACTTGTGAGAAATGCATCTACATCAGTAACCTGGAATCCATGCTTTCTCATGCCACAGTCAGTACTCCTGACAAAGAGCAGATTGGAAGCACAAACACCACACCGCTCACATCACATAGCCAAACACAACACACACCCACCTTTGCAGATGTCCTCAATAAAAACTTACCTAAACAGCAGAGACCTCCAAAACACACTCACAAACATTCTATACACAATACTAAACACATCATACATAGCAAACAACACACCAGTGTCTCACACATGCATACAATAAGGCCTTACTAGGCTATACCTCATTCCACAGATTCTGACCCCAAAATGAGGTCAGGAAGACTAAATGTGGTGGAGTCTCTATCTTCATTAAGGACAGGCACACCTCCAGACTGGTCTACCAGCATGATGCACTGGAACTACTCCTGGTGAAGCTGACAGTTGACAAGACACCCATCCATGTAGTAGTAAGCTATAGACCCCCTCTCCATGACTCAGGACAGAAACCTCTTCTTACCTGGATCTACTTGACTCCGTCAAGGTACCCCCTAACACCCTGATCCTTGGTGACTTCAACTACCCCTGCCATAGACTGGGTGAACTATTCCTCCACTAATGCACTTACTCAACGATTCCTAGACTTCATCAATTCTAGCACACTAGACAACCTTTTCTCATCCCCCACAAGGGGAGATAACATTCTGGACTTGGTTCTCACCACTCCCATAATATGTTCTTCCCTGGTGATATCAGTTCATCGGACTGTCTCGTTCGAAGTTTCTATCCCACACAACCCCCCCCCCAGCCATAATCAAGCTAAAAAACTCCTCAAAGGCTGACTACAACCTCCTAAGGGAG
This sequence comes from Protopterus annectens, assembly GCF_019279795.1. Lineage (NCBI taxonomy): Eukaryota > Metazoa > Chordata > Ceratodontiformes > Protopteridae > Protopterus > Protopterus annectens. The sequence goes on from NC_056745.1 coordinate 16,808,699, forward strand.
GGTATTTGTAGCTTCACACCATCACCCCCCCCCCAGAAGATGCAGACAACTATGCTGAACAGTACGCCAATGCAGTATACAAGCACCTGTGCAACTGCATGGACACAGCCATACCCAAAAGAACTAAAACCTGCTTCTTAAGGAAACACAGACCTGTTTGGTGGACATCCTCTATCAACAGGCTTTACAACAAAAGGAAGAAAATGTTGTCCAAGGGTAAAACGGAACAAATTCCAAATTGGAAAAACTCTCTCCTTAGCCTCACCAAGCAAATTAGATCAGTAGTGAAAACCTCCAAAGCCAATTATGAATCAAAACTAGCCTCCAAAACTGAGGGAAACCACAAAGCCTTCTTTAGTTACATCAGGTACCTCCATGGCAAAGCCCAGGTTTGTTACAAATTAGTACTTAACAGTATCACTTACACTGATCCTGTTGACTTAGCCAACCTGCTAGCAGATAGGTTCAGCACAAACTTCACCCCCCCTGTCCCTCCCAAAGGCTCTTTTAACATCTTCGATACTTGTCCTGCACCTCACATCTCTGTAGATAAAGTGTTAAAGCCCCTATCCATGGCAAAGAACACAGCTTCCATGGGACCTGATAGTATCCCAGGATGTATTCTGCACCATCTCCAGCAGAACTGACTTTGCCATTGAGTACCCTTTTCAACCACAGCCTAAGTACAGGTTTCATGCCAGCAGAGTGGAGAACTGCCAACTACTGACCCTGGAGACTATTGCCCACTTAGCTTGACAAGTCTAATCTGTAAAGCCATGGAATGCATTATTATAGATCTCATAAACAAGGGCATTCCCAATCTCCAAGCACTTGACCCCATCCAGTTCGGATTCATCAAGTGCAGATCTTGCCTGTTGAACCTGGTTGACTTCTTTGAGACTGTCACCAAGGCCCTGCATGAGGGATAGTCAGTACATACAGCTTACCTTGACTTGGCCAAGGCCTTTGACACAATCTCCCACTCAGGCATCATCGAAAAACTAACACAACTTGGCATAAATCCCTATCTAAATAGGGTGGGTGGCCAACTGGCTCACCGACAGGACCCCCAAGGTCAAAATAGGCACCTCCACCTCTGATAGCAGACCTGTCACTAATGGAGTTCCCCAGGGATCTGTCCTCAGACCCCTACTGTTTGGCATCTACTTCTCAGTGGTCCAGGCAAAGACAAAAGATCTGTGGCTGACCACGTTTGTGGACAACTGTAAGTTGGGTGCTGTCATTGACTCCCCAAATGATGTTAACATACTGCAAGTAGGTCTCACAGCAACTAATGACTGGTGCCAAAGCCTTGGCCTCAAACTAAATGCAAAAAAATGTATTATAGTACCATTTGGCAAAAACACAGCTCCTACTGATTATCAGTGGGAACCCCCTAAACATAGAACCTGTAGTGAGAGGCCTCAGTACTCAGGTTGATAACAATGTCACATTCGACCATCATATAATGGCAGTGGTCAGAAAAGCTTTTTACTTGGTTCATCTCATAAGTAAAGGGACTGCATCCAGAAAAAAGGAGGTTATTACCTCTCTATACTCCTCCCTCATTAGACCAATAACTGAGTATAACACCCTGTTTGGTATGTACCTCTCCAAACATCTGCACCAACTGGAAAGGCCATAGAAATACCTCACAAAGACAATCCATGGCCTCCAACACCTGTCTTATGTGGGCAGGCTCAAATCACTATAACTTTACTTGGTATTGTACAGATTGCTCAGAGGTGATCTGTGTCTTGCCTACAAGGTAATCTCACACCCTGCACTACTAGAGATGCTCCATATCCATAAGTCTAACTCCTAATTGCATTACCTACTCGTGTTAAGTTATTAATATAATTGTAGATAGGTAGTGATTTTAAAATTCATGAAGTATTTTAAAAGTATTTTTAATGGTTTTAATAACTTTCACGGTGTTGTGGAAATGACAATTTTAAGTATACTATGGCTTTAAATAAAGGTGTGTTGACTGCTCTAGGATGTGATGTAATTTGAATTTCTTCTTTTAAATTCAGGTGATGAAAGTAACTAATTGTATCTGATGAAGTCTCTTCAACTTATTTAAAAAGGAGACAAAAGCGCTTATACATTTGGATATTCTACAATTTTAACGTTGGATTACAATAAAATTTTGGTGTGTTCATATAAACATTTGCCTGCTCCATTCTACTTTGTGATTGACTAGTGATTTCTGTTTGTTCACCTTTTTCGTGGTGTGGTCAAGTATGGAGTCAGAACAAGGCAATGTTTCACCAAACCTAACACAACAATCAACATTGGTTTCAGCAAGTAATGGAGGAGTAGATTTAACTATTGTGATACAGCAGTTGATCAACAGAATGGACCGACTAGAGCAGTCAACGAGGTCACAATTTACTATTCATTCTACACCAGGTGTATCTACAGACATTAATGCAACATCAGATGGTTCTTCTGAGGACAATGTTGTACATGGTACTTCACAACAGTTTAATGCAGCATTGACATCAACTATTGGTAACATTGACACACGAAGACAACCGTCTCTGGTCGGTGTATCCGTACCACCCCCTCGTTCTGACCTAATGCTAAATGAGGTAAATAATACAAACAGAGCTACAACTTTGAATAATGTAGGTTCTAATGTACCTCAGTTGTCAGACTGGTTAAAAAATGACGAATTAACATTTAACAGGGGAAGAAATGTTAATATGTGTTTACAAGAGCAGATGAATGAACTAGACCATAACTTACTTAAAATCAAGAAGTTACAAATGGATAATATGTTTTTCAATTAATGTCGTAAACAAAGAACTGTGCCAAAAGGTCTCCGTATGTGGCGCTACCCCACTGGGTTGGTGGCAGGGTCTGACTTCCCCTTGGAACTTATTGAACTGTTTGATAAGTTTGGGTTTGAATACATGCAGAGAGTTATAGTGAATAACAACAAAACAATTGAACTTTTAAATAATGAAGTGACAACACTGGATAAGTTAATTATACAGAACTCTGCATTTTCCAGTAACAGGTTTGAATATTGTAGGATTTTTCATACAATAGAACAAATGTCACTTATTAAAACAAGAAAATTGAAAAAACTGGTGAGGGTCGAGAAAGATTATGCTAATAATACAGCATACCCTCACCCCCCCATCACAGGAGTGGCAGTTTAATAAGGATAGGAATGTCCAAGCTAATGGTGACAGTTACCCTAATGATGAAACCAACAGTCTGGCTCCATCTGAAGATGATTTTTTAGACGAGGACGAATACTCAGCTCTGAGATGTTCAGAGCGGATTTTGAGCCAACAACGGAACCAGCAATACCAATACAGGGGCCAGCCACAAAATTACCAAACAGGGAGAGGAAGAGGTTACAACCGAGGTGTGAACAGGAATGGTTGGAGAGGGAAATGGAGAAATTAACTGTGGACATAGACCAGGATGGTTGATACCTTCTCCCACCTCTAAAACTATGTAGTAATTCAGAGAAGGACTTTAAGGTCTATAATTTTTCAGAAATAGAGTTGAACAAGAGAATGTGTGACATTTTCTCAAAAGGTTTTACTTTTGTTCCTCATCAGTTATTTAATTTAGTCCATACATTGATGGACTTGATGGACTTGAAACAGTACACTAGGAAACTTAACCTAAATGTCATGTTTAATAAGGTAGACTCTGTGAAAGATCCTTTTAAGATTTCGAGCACGTTTAATCCACCATTACACCCCACCCTAACTGTTTATGAGAGAATTTGTGAACTTGATTTACGTGACTTAAATAAAAACATTAATAGAGATGCTAGAACATCTACTACATAAGCTAATTTAAGTATGAATGAAAATTTTGAATTTAAATTTCTTCTCCATAACAAAGGTACTAGGATCATGAAATGATATGGGCGGGGGTACTGTCATTATGAATACAGTGGATTACAACAATAAAATGTTTGAAATCTTAAATTCAGATACATACACTATGAGTTCCTTGAATGAAATGAAAGGGGCCTACAGGAGAATCAAGATCTTCATTCAGGACATGTTTACTGATGGCCTAATAATCCATCACAGAATTACACTATCTTTCTATAGAATACCCTATCACTCCTAGCATCTTTGGGGTTCCCAAAATCCATAAGGACATGCATCAACCACCAATAAGACCAATTGTTGACGCAAGGGGCTCTATAACATACCCCCTAGCAAAATATTTTGAGAAGGAGTTAAGTAAACATGTATGGAATGAAACCAGTGTATGTATAGATTCTTGGGATTTTTTAAGAAAAATCAATAGTATTGGATATAAAAAGAACTATCTGTTAGTGACTATAGATGTGGTTACTTTGTATGGTATGATACCACATGATATTGGATTACAATGGTTTTGTGAATTTTTACACTTAAAAGGGTTAAGACAGGACAAAATTAACCTATTTGAACAGATGTTAAACATTATTTTAAGGGATAATTGTATTTTCTCTGAAGGACAATATTTCCTTCAAAAGGAAGGAGTAGCAATGGGCATGTGGGGGCCTATATGCAAATATTGTTATGTTGATGTGGGAGAAACAATACCTCAAAACTTCCAACTATTTTCAATATTGTAAAACATCTATGCGTTACCTGGATGACTTGTTCACATCATGGGAAGGGCCCAGAGACGGCTTGGATAACTTTCTTGCATTTATCAGTGAAACAACCGGTTTCTTGAGGTTTATACATACTGTCGGTGATACACATACAGCATGCTTAGATGTGCACTTACTAAAAGATGAAACTGAAAATAGAGTTCTAGCTAGAATAATTCGAAAAAAACCCTTGGCTAATAGTTTTTTACATTTCAGCAGTTGTCATCCCTTTAAACAAAAGTGAGCTGTACTGAAAGGGCAATTTGTCCGTGCAGCCCGGATGACGACCCTTTGGGATGACTATGTACAGGAATGCAACTTGCTGAAATGTATGTTCCTTAGAAGAGGCTATCCTATTAGTCTAATTGATAAGATTATGCAAGAAGTTAATGACAAAAGACAATCTGGGCACTTTACTCCCATTCTAGAAGACAGGAGCCAAAATGGTGAATACCAAATAAGTAACATAAATCAAATAATTAATAGTGGAGACGACAATAGGAATGAAGCCAACACTAACATAACCATATATAATGACGTCAACACGAACATAACCATATATAATGAAACCAACATGAACATAACCATATATAATGAAGCCAACACTAACATAACCATATATAATGAAGCCAACACTAACATAACCATATATAATGAAACCAACACTAACATAACCATATATAATGACGCCAACACTAACATAACCATATATAATGAAGCCAACACTAACATAACCATATATAATGACGCCAACACTAACATAACCATATATAATGAAGCCAACACTAACATAACCATATATAATGACGCCAACACTAACATAACCATATATAATGAAGCCAACACTAACATAACCATATATAATGGCCAACACTAACATAACCATATATAAAACACTAACATAACCATATATAGCCAACACTAACATAACCATATATAATGACGCCAACACTAACATAACCATATATAATGAAGCCAACACTAACATAACCATATATAATGACGCCAACACTAACATAACCATATATAATAACACTAACATAACCATATATAATGAAGCCAACACTAACATAACCATATATAATGAAGCCAACACTAACATAACCATATATAATGACGCCAACACTAACATAACCATATATAATGAAGCCAATACTAACATAACCATATATAATGAAGCCAATACTAACATAACCATATATAATGACGCCAACACTAACATAACCATGGCCACAACACCAGTGAATGAAAAGATTTATGAAAATAGTTTTTTGACTACTTTCAATAATGAAGCACACTATATTAAGAACATTTTAATAAAAAATTGGGAAATTATTAGGAGTGACAAAGAAACGAGAGACATTTTGGGGGACGCTCCAATTTGTGTATATAAGATAAGACAGTGTCGTAAAAAATATGTTTGAAAGACGACAGGAAGAGTATCTTCAAGGACACATGCATAAATGTGGGCGATGCAAGTTCTGCCTGAACATTATGGAAATTAATAACAATGTCATAATAAATGGAATTAGAATTTGGCTGAGAGGTAGATTTTCATGTACAACTGAGAGGGTTTTATATTGTGCTGTTTGTAATTTTTGCCCATGATTTTACGTGGGCAAGCCTGAGCGCAAATTTAAAAACAGAATAGGGGAACATCTCAGAAACATGCATGCTCCATGGGAAGGGAACGCCTTAGCAAAGCGTATTATGGCTTACCCAGACCATGCTTTTAAATTTATTATATTAGTCACTGTAATGATTAGTGCAAGAGGCGGAGCATGGTCTTACCAGCTTGGCAGAATGGAAGTAGGATAGCAGATCAAACTGAACGCCATGCATTGGCCAGGGCTTAATGATAATTTGTCTATTAGTAGTCGCATGAAAATTAAAGCCTGAATAGACGTTAAAATACACTTTGTAACTATCTTAGTGTAACAAACTTATTCATATATGCACTGTTTGAATGAATATTTATTTACACTTATATATGTTTTCCAATATTTTAGGTATTTATTTATATTTATTACCACATGAATTTATTTATTTAAATTTATTTAAATGTTGTTATTAATATAATTGTATATAGGTAGTGATTTTAAAATTCATGAAGTATTTTAAAAGTATTTTTAATGGTTTTAACAACTTTCACGGTGTTGTGGAAGTAATGACAATTTTAAGTATACTATGGCTTTAAATGAAGGTGTGTTGACTGCTCTCGGATGTGATGTAATTTGAATTTCTTCTTTTAAATTCAGGTGATGAAAGTAACTAATTGTATCTGATGAATTCTCTTCAACTTATTTAAAAAGGAGACGAAAGTGCTTTTACATTTGGATATTCTACAATTTTAACCTTGGATTACAATAAAATTTTGGTGTGTTCATATAAACATTTGCCTGCTCCATTCTACTTTGTGATTGACTGGTGATCTCTGTCTTACCTACAAGGTAATCTCACACCCTGCCCTACTAGATATGCTCCATATCCATAAGTCTAACTCCTCATGCATTACCCACTCGAAAGGCCTCAATCTAATATGCAACATCAACAAAACCTGCTGGAGAGACAGGTTTGTCTCCCAGGGGCTGCCCTATTTCTGGAATAGACTTCCCATACATGTCAAACAGAGTACCTTGCTGACCCTCTGCAAGCGCAACCTTGATGAGTGGATGGGAAACCACAAATTTGTCCCAGGGGTTCCACCTTTGTCCCTCAATGACAGGGGTGACAAGTGCTGACTAAGGTTTCTTTTCTGGGGATAAACTCTTGGCTAGACTTGTAAGGGCCAAAGGGCCATTAGCCTAGTAACCTCCTATGATCCTATAAAGTACTTAAGTATGAGAGGTGATCAAGTAGATGCAAACAGGATGGGGCAGATACACCAGCAACAGGACAGGATGGGGTGGATACACCAGCAACAGAACAAGATGGGGCAGATACAAAAGCAACAGAACAGGATGGGGCAGATACACCAGCAACAGAACAGGATGAGGCGGATACACCTGCAACAGAACAGGATGGAGCGGATACACCAGCAACAGGACAGGATGGAGTGGATACACCAGAAACAGGACAGGATGGGGCGGATACACTAGCAACGGGATAGGATGGGGCGGATACACCATCAACAGGACAGGATGGCGTGGATACAACAGCAACAGTACAGGATGGTGCGGATACATCAGCAACAGGACAAGATGGGGTGGATACCCCAGCAACAGGACAGGATGGGGCAGATACACTAGCAACAGAACAGGATGGGGCAGATACACCAGCAACAGAACAGGATGGGGCGGATACACCAGCAACAAAACAGGATGGGGTGGATACACCAGCAACAGAAAAGGATGGGGCGGATACACCAGCAACAGGACAGGATGGGGCTGATACACCAGCAACAGGACAGGATGGGGCAGATACACCAGCAACAGAACAGGATGGGGTGGATACACCAGCAACAGAACAGGATGGGGCAGATACACCAGCAACAGGACAGGATGGGGTGGATACACCAGCAACAGGACAGGATGGGACAGATACACCAGCACCAGGACAGGATGGGGTGGATACACCAGCAACAGAAAAGGATGGGGCGGATACACCATCAACAGGACAGGATGGGGTGGATACACCAGCAACAGTACAGGATGGTGCGGATACATCAGCAACAGGACAGAATGGGGTGGATACCCCAGCAACAGGACAGGATGGGGTGGATACACTAGCAACAGAACAGGATGGGGCAGATACACCAGCAACAGAACAGGATGGGGCGGATACACCAGCAATAGAACAGGATGGGGTGGATACACCAGCAACAGAAAAGGATGGGGTGGATACACCAGCAACAGGACAGGATGGGGCTGATACACCAGCAACAGGACAGGATGGAGCGGATACACTAGCAATGGGATAGGATGGGGCAGATACACCATCAACAGGACAGGATGGGGTGGATACACCAGCAACAGGACAGGATGGGGCGGATACACCAGCAACAGGACAGGATGGGGCGGATACACCAGCAACAGGACAGGATAGGGTGGATACCCCAGCAACAGGACAGGATGGGGCGGATACACCAGCAACAGAACAGGATGGGGTAGACACACCAGCAACAGAACAGGATGGGTCGGATACACCAGCAGCAGAACAGGATGGGGTGAATACACCAGCAGCAGGAGAAGGAGGAAGAAAAGTTGTTTATTTACATGGACCAACAAGTAACGGTCATTTCTGAGGTATTCCTGCAAGTGCTAAAGTGCGGCGTCACTGTCCCCTAAACACACATGATTTTCCTGCCTTGTTATCTATTGTTCATTACTGTTCTGCCAGGGCCAAAGAAACTTTTCTCCCTGGACAGTGGTCCCCATGATCTAACTACCATTTATTTACTTTTGCTCTTTGTACAGTGTGTTACTGAGTCATTTCCAGTTCACAGACTCCAGTTCAATGTCACTTAGTTTTTAAGATAAATGCCTCTGTCATGCGGAAATCACCATCTCTGTGACAGGATGAAAGGTGCTCAGTTCTAGCCCACTCTGCCATTTGTTTTCCTGGTACTATACACTAGTACTTCAGTGTGGCATTTCCTGCACAGCTTGAGAGCAGCTACAGAAATTCACAGTTTGGCTTTAGTGTTCTGAGCTGTTCAGCTGAACTAAACCTGGCAGTCCGCAATCTGACTTTCTGGCAGGCTACCATGGCATTGTATGCATTCCTCCTAAAAATAATAACATGACTGTCATGTCAGGTTGTGTCCACATGACTAAATGCTGTACCACGGTAGTCATCTTACCTGCCACATGTGGAAAAAGTGGCACCAGAAAAGGCAGCAGAAAAGAGGTAGTAATGAAACTGTGGTAGTAACGTAACTGTGTCAAACGTCTTGTTAAACTGGAGAACTTGGATACGAGTGCTGCATAGCAGAGTAATAACCTACACAAAACAATGGAAATCAGTCAGTCTCAAGGCCTGAATAATACCTGAAAACCGCACAAACATAGATGTTTGCATGTAGAGTTATGGCTTTTGACTGAAGAAGGTGACACTAAGGTGTCCCAATCAGAAGTTTTATTATATGATGGATTCATAAAACAAAATTGTACTAGAAACTGCGAAGCATATTTGGCACGGCATGTTCTAAAAATCTTGTGAATACACAAAAAATTTGCAAAGGCAAAAAAAAAGATGGACGTCAGATTATAGTTATTGTATTCTGCAATACATGCAGAAAACTGTCTAAATATATAATACAAAACTACTCACACACACACACACACACACACACACACACACACACACACACACACACACACACACACACACACATACAAACACACACACATGTGCATACACACACACACACACACACACACACACACACACACAAATACACACACACACATACAAACACACACACACACACACACACACACACACACACACACACACACACACACACACACACACACACACACAGACACACACATTTGCACACACACACACAAACTGTTAGAAAAATATGTATTAATATGTGTATTAGCAATATGCTTAGTGCATTTAGAGCTTGAAAAGGGTTAACACATTTATTCTATTTCATACTGCATAAATCTGTACAAACTGCAGTTGCTTTCTGACCTTGTACTGTTAGCTAAAATCTTGCTTGTGCCTTGGAAATTTACTGAGAAGCAGGTGATTTCTGCCTGCATTAGGAAAATAATGAATAGAATAATACTACTTGTATGAAACTTAGACAAGAAGTTCCGCTGTACCATGAGAAAATACACAGCTGTAGAAGTTACAGATAATTAGTACAAAGCCTGCATGAAAATATGAACTGCAATCAGCATTTGTTTGTATCTGAATTAGAAAAGTACCTTGAAATGTAACACTGTACAATAGACGCTTGTAAATGGATTAATGGTCACCAAGGCCAGGTTGTTTTTCTCAAAAGTTTCTCACAAATCTAGTCATGTCAGCAGAAAATCTGAGTAACATCTGCTGTAGAACAATACTGAAAGTTGTGCTTGATTACGTCAGCTTAGAAGGCCATGTCTTGTAAAATAGTATAAGAATGAACATACTTCCTGTTAGTAGTTAGACAAATCCTTGTATTTGCATGTTTTTGTCTCCTTGCGGCAAGTCAATTAAAAGTGCCTTAACTGAACCTTACGTGTATTGGTCTTTGAAGTTTTTTCCTTTGACAGATTGGTCCTTCGGACCGGAAACCCTCACTTCACCTCGGATCAGACAGGCCAGGTGGCTTGAAACGATACAGGGAAGAAACCACATTGGTTCTTCTTATTTGAAAAGCCCTCCGACTGAATTGTCGTATAAAAGAGGCCAGCCACTTTTTGATCTGCGACTGAAGGATGGGTTTACTCGAACCAGGTGGTCAATCACGAAGGCTCAGGTAAGGTGAATCTACCTTCTTTTTCTGTTTTAGATTAGGGACTAGATTTGTATTTGTTCTGTTAAGACTATTTTTAAGTCAGGGACAGAAAGATTACTGTCTTGTCATAGATCAGGGAAACAGAGCAGGTAGGCAGTCATTCTGAAGAGACTATAAAAACATCTGTGGTACCAAGTTAAAAATAAGGAGTTACGTAATGATTAAAAGGGTAGAACAAAATGGGTAATTGTACAAAAAGGTCCCAAAATCCGTCGTTAACCAAAGATGCGAAATACATGCAGTCACAGCATGCTGATAATATTAAATACTACTCAAAATGGGTTAATAAGTATGAATTTGATGGTAAACTAGAAAAATCCTCATTTGTCAAACTTGTCAAATAGCTTTAAACTGATTCTAGAGGTCGGGTAAAAAAGCAACGTCAATTAGGAATTCCTCAGGCACATAGGTGGATTGAGGAAGTAAACCGAAGGGAACAAAAGAGTAATAATTCAAAAACAATGTTTTTAGATAAGGAGGACAATAACTTAGTAATAGCGTCTGCCCCTCCGCCTCCCTTACCAGAATATGAGGCAAGTGAACAAGTTAGTCCACCCCTGCGATATCCTGTTGTCACTATAAGTAGAGACACTACAAAAGCGAAACCATTTATTAGAGATCCCATCGAGACCAGGTCTCGAACACGGGCAGGAAACTCAAAAGGGGACATTGAGTTATATCAAATGGGTAGAAATTCACAATTTATGAGTGAAGAAGAAATATGCCCACTTATAGAAGTGCCTAATCCTCAGGCAGGGCAAGAAGGTCAGGACCCAACTATTCTAGTGTATAGACCCTGGACTCCAGAAGACATCCGGAAAGCCACTGAGGGAATTCCCCATCCAAAAGTTAATTTTAGAAAGTTCTTAGAAGATTTGCAAGGAATGAGGCTGAGTTATAATTTAAACGGAGAAGAGATAGAAAAAGTAGTCAGACAAATTGTGGGACCAGATTGGCACATGATTAGTGGCGACTGGAATCCCAGTGATATTGCGCTCAGGCCCCTCCCACATAGCAGTGCAGAATTAGACAACAGAGTGAAAGGTCTTACAGACCAAATCTCTGAGAAATGGAAGCCTAGGGCAGACTGGACTTGCATTAATCAATGCATCCAACAGGAAGGTGAAGCTATTGATAGATATTATGCCAGACTATTAGAATGTTTTAATAACCATTGTGGAATGCAGGTTCCTGAAGATCAGACACATGATTCCCCATACGAGCAGCAGTTAAAGAATGCATTTTTGAAAGGCAGTATTGCACCTATAAGCAGTTTTATTACAAAACACATGGTAGATCATCGTACGAGCAGGTTACAATCATTACTTGAATATGCTAGGCATGCCGAAAGGCATTTTAATAGCAAAAAGAAAAAGAAAGCTCAAGTATTTTCTGTAGAAGACGGAGCAGAAGTATATGTAGTACAGTCCGTGAAAAAGGGCAAGAGAAATGCCCAGGGAAACAAACAATCTGATCAACGATCAGAGGACTTTGAAGGGCGAAAGAAAAGGGGTGAATGTTTTAAATGCGGTAAGAAAGGACACTTGGCAAGGGATTGCAAGAAAAATAAGAAGGCAACCACGGAAGATAAGGAGGGTGAGGACTGACTATATGATAGTCAGGAATCACTAGAAGAGGCTAGCAGAGAAGGGACAAATGAGTATGTGATAGAGGGAGTAGAGAATGTGACAGAAGAAATAGAGGAAGTGCAAGAAGTCATGGATAGTGAAGAAAATGTAATATTAGATTTGGCTTTACTGAGCTTAGAGCTCTGTTTAGCAGACACAAAACCAGAAGTTACACTCCTGGTAGAAGGGAGGGAAGTCAGATTCTTGTGTGACTCAGGGGCATCACGGACCCTGGTACATCCCTCCAAACTGCCAGAGAATTCAGAGTCACCTGATTACATATTAGTGAAAGCAGCTAATGGACAGCTGTATCGGGAGCCCCTCTCCCATAATATTGTGATAACTGATCCTGTTTCAGGATTAACCCAGAAAAGCAAAATTGTTGTATCTGCAAAATGCCCAGTAAACCTCTTGGCCAGAGACCTTATGCAGCTATTTGGTATAGCAGTAGTTCCGACTATGCAGGGTATGGAAGCACAGCGACAAATTGATACCTTTGCAGTGCAATTGGAGGGTGGAATGTTTTATTGGTACAGCCAGGACTTGGTTACAACTGGTCCAGGGGCAGTGACCGAAGAGTTGATGAACGTAGCCATCAGCAAGTTTCCCTTCCTTGACATTGATAAACAGCATTTGTTACACTGTACTCTGTGTTATTGTAATACACCAGGGCCTGATAAGGAATATGAGCAAGAATTGTTTAGAAATCGTGCAAACAGATTGGTATTACATAATCTATACTGGGACACAGAAGGGAACAGTGTAGCCAGCTGTTCATTGCCCCAGGAGTTCTTTGCACTCTATAAATCTAATCGATTACCACATGTTAGTTTAACTAAGGGCAAGAATGTAAAATGGGTAGAATTAGGAGAAAAAGTCACAAGATGGGAAAAACAGACAGAGTTAGAACTGTCAGAACAGGGAATACAAATGCAGAAGCTGAACTGGATAACTCATACCCACCCAGCTGTACACTTGCATTCTAGCAAGGACAGCTGATTGGCACTCCTATTGAAGAAGGAAGAGAATGCCTTATAGAATATGCCAGAAAATCTCTGGTCAATGGGAAAATCAGATGTAGGACTTATTCGTACAGCGGGACCAGTTACTATTACGCCAAAGTCAGCATTTAGACCACAAAAGAGACAGTATCCCTTAAGAAAAGATACAGAGGTAGGAATCAAACCTATTATAGCAGCTTTACTTGAGGAAGGGGTGCTGGTGGAATCTCCTGATTCACCATGTAACACACCCTTATTTCCTGTTAAGAAAGCGAATGGAGTGTGGCATACGGTCCAAGATTTACAAGCTGTAAATGATGCAGTAATGCCAAGGGCACCTACGGTGCCAGACCCACACACCCTGTTGAATGATTTAAAACCTCAACAGAAATATTTTTCTGTGGTAGATATCAACAATGCATTCTTTTCGATACCGATACACCATGACAGCCAGCATTGGTTTGCATTTACATTTCGGGGGAAAAGGTATACATATACGTGACTACCACAGGGGTATTGTGAAAGTCCAACAATATTCTCACAAGAAATGGCAAGCAACTTGGCGGGATTTACCCCACCAAGAGGTAGTCAGATTTTGCTTTTTGTTGACGATATCCTGTGGGCGTCCCCCACCCAGCAAGATTGTAAAGAGGATACCATAGCGCTATTACAATTTTTAGCCACTGAAGGACATAAAGTAAACAAAAATAAACTGCAGCTTTGGAAAAAACAAGTTAAATACCTAGGATATGTAATATCCAAGGAAGGTAGGACATTAGATGAGGACAGAAAAATAGCGATTTTGCAAGCACCAAAACCCACTACCAAGAAGGAAATGATGTCCTTCCTGGGTACGACTAATTTTTGTCGGAGTTGGATTCCAAACTATGCCTTGGAATCTGCATCATTTACTAACCTGATTTATAAAAAGCCTATGGCAGCACAGGATTTATTACAATGGACACCAGAAGCAGAATCTGCTTTCTGCAAACTGAAACAGTTAATAGCGTCCTCATTAGTTTTGGGATTACCAAACTATCATAAATGTTTTTTCCAAACTGTAGATTGTAAGCAAGGTTATATGACATCAGTGTTAACACAGCAGTATGGGGACAAGCAACACCCTACTGCTTATTATTCATCACAACTGGACCCAGTGGCACGGTCTTTACCTCACTGTGTACAAGCAGTATTTGCAGCTGCAATGGCAGTACAGGCTTCGGCCTCAGTAGTGTTGTTCCACCCTCTCACATTGAGAGTGCCTCATGCAGTCACGATTATTTTACTGCAAGAGAAGGTAGCATATCTTTCCCCTGCTAGGCATCTTTCCTGTATGACTATATTGTTGAGCCAACCTCATATGACAATTGAACGATGTATGACTTTGAACCCTTCTACCTTGCTCCCAACACCTGCAGATGGCACACCACACAGCTGCCTGCAGGTGATTGAGCAAAAGACACTGCCTAGAAAAGACCTTACGGATGTTCCCTTGGATGATGACGAGGTGACATACTACGTGGACGGCTCATGCAAAAGGGGTCCTGCAGGACAGAACCTAGTAGGATATGCAGTAATTTCTGACACAGACATTATAGAAGCGAAATCTTTACCACATAGTTTATCTGCACAGGCAGCAGAATTGATTGCCTTGACACCGGCATGTACCTTAGCAAAGGGCAAATGTGTGAACATTTTTACTGACAGCCAGTACGCTTTTTCTACTGTACATGTTTTTGCGCAACAGTGGAAAAATCAAGGAATGATAACATCTACTGGCAAACCAATCAATCATGCACAGTTTATTTTAGATCTTTTAGAATCTATTCAGTTACCTCAGAAATTAGCTATTTATAAATGCACAGCTCATACCAAGCAACAGGACAGGATTTCAAAAGGTAATGCGAGAGGTGATACAGCCGCAAAGCAGGCAGCTTCAGAAGTATTTCTTTTGAATGAGGAACTACAACCCTCTGAGATTTTAGACTTAGAAATGTTAGACAATGCAAACACTTACTATGCAAACTGAAAAACAAAGATGGGTAAAACGAGGAGCAATTCTCGAAAAGGGGCTGTACATCTCTAAAGAAGGAAAACCGATATTGCCGTCTAATTTGTTTAGATATGCAGCCTTGTTGATCCATGGGCAGTGCCATGTCTCAACAGGGGGGATGGTACAGCTGGTGAACCAAGTGTTCACGGCGTACGGATTTACAAAGTACTCTAAAAAATGTTGTTCATTATGCCACATCTGTAATAAACATCATGCAAAGGGGCATTGAAGCCCAAGCAAGGGAGTTTCCCTACACCACCGTATCCATTTCATACTATCTGTATGGATTTCATAGAGTTGAATAAATGTGAAAATAAGAAGTATTGTCTTGTCATTGTAGATATGTTTTCCAGGAGGGTGGAAGCCGTTCCGACTAAAAATCCAGATGCTACGACTGTGGCCAAAGTGCTTGTTAAAGAAATCATCCCTAGATTCGGCATTCTGGAAAGGATCTACAGTGACAACGGCACACACTTCATAAATCAGACCATACAGCTGTTAAGTAGACATTTTGGTATTTCTCCAAAAAATCATTGTGCGTATCACCCACAATCAGCAGGGCTAGTAGAGAGGCATAATGGGATTTTAAAGAGTAAGCTAAGAAAATTAATAACAGAAACGCAGAGAAACTGGGTGTACTGTCTGCCCCTGGCACTGTTGAGCATGAGAGCTGTTCCGAATGCAAAATGAATGACTCCTTTTGAAAAACTCTTTGGAAGGGCTTACTATATACCTCAGTGGAAATCTCTCATGCCCACAGACCAGGAAGCTGACAGTACATTAGCTGAGTATATGCGAAAACTCTTAAATTCTAAACATTTGCTGCAGTTAAATTCTGTTTCAGATAAAGAACGAACCAGACTGTCAGAAGTGGCAGCGCCCCCTGGACCTTGGATCTGTCTGAAGATAGTTAAGAAGAAGAATTGGGCGTCTCTGAAGTGGGAAGGTCCATATCAAGTGCTTTTGTCAACACCCACTGCAGTCAAAATTGTGGAGCGTGCCTCCTGG